>NW_017216963.1:0-12849 GCF_001704415.2 Capra hircus | reverse complement strand
GAGAAGATAAGAGAGCCTATCTTCGGGAAGAATAGGTGCCACTTGTGTTGCAAACCTCTATTGAAAGGAACAGGTTAGCTTATACAAAGGAGACCTCCAGATCTGCTCAGAGGACCAAAGTTGCAGAGGCAGGTCGGTGTATTTTCCCTTCACTTTGCGATCCTTGCAAAGACATTCCTTGCTGATAGATGATTCAGCAAGGGCCTTTGAGACTGTTGTTTTCTTTCCTAGGTTCAAAGATTCCTTCAGTTCCTAATATAGATATCCTAGAAATTATCTGACATCCGTGAAAATCTGATATGTCCTGGTCAAATGCTGTCAGTTATAATTCCAGTTATCATATTAAAGCATTTCAAGTCGCAGCAGTGACCAGATTACATTGTCAATTTCTATTTAATCAGGTTTTAACCATGTCCTCTATGGTTTCACACTGATGCCTTTGCAGAAATACTGCTACTTCAAGATATATGGAATATACTTTTTTTAAGCTTACCGATAATTGGTTTGTTTGTTTGTTTGTCTTCTGGTAAGCTGGTACCAGATGGAATTTAGGCTCCTCTCTAGGTTAAGAGAACAAAGTTTTCTTAGAATGCAATTTTTGATAACAGACTATGGATTTCTTTACCTTTCATTGATTTATAATTGTTTTCATCATCTGTTTTTTTACTTCGGTAAAGTAAATAAGCCTTATTTAAGATTTTGGTACATGTAGGATGGACTAAGCTTTCCCCACTCTTGCAAGTTCCCTTAACCCCTTTAGATTCTTCTCGTGGGACCAAGATCTCACTTTCCTCCAGAGGGACAATCCAAGCTTTTTATTAGTTGATCTGCCCCTGACATCAGAGTCCATTTGAGCACGAGTTGGCCTATAATTTAGGCATGAAACTATGACTACATAAAGAAAAGGTGACTTTATGATTCAGGGATGGCCATGATATGCCTTGCACTTCAGAGAAAATGGGTTAAAATGATTTTTTTTTCTTCAAAACTGCACAGCCAGTTCTTTCAGCATATGCAATTGAAAACATCTAGTCATTAGGTCAGTTTTCATTCCAATCCCAAAGAAAGGCAATGACAAAGAATATTCAAGCTGCTGCACAATTGCACTCATCTCACACACTAGTAAAGTAATGCTCAAAATTCTCCAAGTTCACATGAACTGTGAACTTCCAAATGTTCAAGAGGGATTTAAAACATGCAGAGAAACCAGAGATCAAACTGCCAACATCCACTGGATCATTGAAAAAGCAAGAGAGTTCCAGAAAAAAAAGACATCTATTTCTGCTTTATTGACTATGCCAAAGCCTTTGACTGTGTGGATCACAATAAACTGGGAAAAATTCTGAAAAGAGATGGGAATACCAGACCACCTGACCTGTCTCTTGAGAAACCTGTATGCAGGTCAGGAAGAAACAGTTCGAACTGGACATGGAACAACAGACTGGTTCTAAATAGGAAAAGGAATATGTCAAGGCAGTGTATTGTCACCCTGCTTATTTAACTTATATGCAGAGTACATCATGAGAAACACTGGGCTGGAGGAAGCACACGCTGGAATCCAGATTGCCGGGAGAAATATCAAGAATCTCAGATATGCAGATGACACCACCCTTATGGCAGAAAGTGAAGAAGAACTAAAGAGTCTCCTGATGAAAGTGAAAGAGGAGAGTGAAAAAGTTAGCTTAAAGCTCAGCATTCAGAAAACTAAAATCATTGCATCCAGTCTCATCACTTCATGGCAAATAGATGGGAAAACATTGGAAACAGCAGCAGACTATTTTGGGGGGCTTGGAAATCACTGCAGGTGATGTCTGCCTCCATGAACTTTAAAACGTATTTATGACTTGGAAGAAAAGTGATGACCAAACTAGACAGCATATTAAAAAGCCGAGACGTTGCTTTGCCAACAAAGATCCATCCAGTCAAGGCTATGGTTTTTCCATACTGTCATGGATGGATATGAAAGATGTACTATAAAGAAAGTGACAGCTGAAAATTGGATGCTTTTGAACTGTGGTGTTGGAGAAGATGCTTGTAGGTCGCTTAGACTACAAGGAGACGCAACCACTCCATCCTAAAGGAAATCAGGTCTGAATATACATTGGAAGGACTAATACTGAACCTGAAAGTCCAATACTTTGGCCACTTGATGTGAAGAGCTGACTCACTTGGAAGTTGCTTTGATTTGCCTGTGAGTGTGGGAGCCCTCCCTGGCAAAGGGCCTCAGGGGTCATTGCCACTGAATCACGACCTCCAAGCAAGCGCATTCCAGCTGTGTGACATTCAGGAAGCAGGAGACTGGGAAAACTATCTTCCTTAGAGGAAGGAAAGTCATCCACAGAGAGTGTGTTTTCAGGCCTCTCTTTGCAGCAAGTGTTTTGCTTCTCAGACATCAGAGCTGCAGGCTTGCTCTGAGGGCCTCAATTGCAGAGTCAGGGCTGTGTGTCTCACTGCACTTTCCAAGCATTGCAGACACATTCCTAGGTTGGAGCAGTGCTTCCCATGAGAAAGAAGCCTCGGGAGTGTGTCTGAGCGGGCTGAGTGCCATGCTAGGGTCACCTAGTCGAGGGCACCTTGCACATCCAATGGGCCCCAGGCGAGTAGCTATGGACCGGCCCTTCGGTTGAGACATCCCAAAGCAGGGAACAAAGCTAGCTCTGTCAGAAGGAGGAAAACAGCAATGGGATGGATTTTCAAGCAGTTGCTAAGTCACACCACGTTAGGGCTCCCCGGGAAAGAAATGCGAATTTTGGCCTCTAGGCCCAGTATCCAGATGTGTGCACAGGATATTTTCCCCACAGGATTCAAGAATGTTCCAGACAGACCTAAGCTCACTAGCTCTCTCCTGCAGAGGAAATGAAATATTGTTGCTGAACCACGAAAAGATGCTGGGATTCTTGGCTTATGGAGGAGAAGAATTCAATCCAGGGCCCAAGACGAGGCTTGATTGCTCAGAGCTTTGTGCAATAGAGTTTTATTAAAGGAGAAAGGAGATAGAGAAAGCTTCTGACAGAGACATCACAAGGGGCAGAAAGCGTACCCCCTTGCTAGTGTTAGTAATGGAGTTATATACTCTCCAATAAGTTATGACAACGAACAAAAGAATGTCTGGAGGTTGTAAAGACTCACTAGACCTACTCCCATAATTGACATTTTAAGATAACAGGATTAGCCAGAAGGTTTTTTCCAGAGACCGTCCTCAAGAAGGATGCATGATTGTTATATAATCCTAAGGAATGTAGAGGGAAAAACAGTTTGTCCTTCCTTCCTCCTTGAGAATTCTAGACCCCTCTCTCCTTGGGGACCCTTGAACTTCTTAGAAACCTGCCTTGGCAATGACTCTCTCAGAAACATGATTGAACAGCCGTTTGGAGCTTCCTTTGACTTTCCCTGGGAGGGAGGGAGCCCTCCCTGAGCACAGGGCCTCAGGGCCATGGCCAATGAAAAATAATCTCCCAGCAAGTGCTTTTCAGCCCTGTGTGACTCTCAGCCCACAGGAGGCTGAGAAAACTCTCTTCCTTGGAGGAAGGAAAGGCAGCCCAAGAGTGTGTTTTCAGGCCTGTATCTTGCAGCAAGTGTTTGGCTTGTTAGACAGAAGACCTGCAGCCTGTTCCAACAGACTCAATGCCAGAATCAGGGCCTTGTGTCTCCCTGCAGTTTCCTGGCCTTGCAAACACATTCCTAGGTGAGAGCAGTCCTGCCCATGGGGAAGCAGGCTGCGGGAGTGTGTCTGAGGGGGCCAGGTGTCATGCTGGGGTCACCTGGTCGAGGGCACCTTGCACCTCCAATGGACCCCAGGCAAGGAGTTGCAGGCCACCACCTTGCTTCTGAAATCCCCAAATGGGGAGCAAAGCTCGCTCTGTCAGAGGGAAGAAAACAGCAACAGGATGGATTTTCAAGCAGTTGCTAGGCTGTACTGCGTTAAGGCTCCAAGGAAGGAAAATGCGAATTTTAGCCCCTACGACTGGTATCCAGGTGGGCTCCCAGGATGATTTCCCCGCAGGATCCAAGAACGTTTCCAGACAGACCTGGGCTCACTAGCTCCCTCCTGCAGAGGAAACATGAGAGAACAGCTGTTTGGAGGTTGCTTTGACTTCCCCTGGGAGGGTAGGATCCCTCCCTGGGTGCAGGGCCTCAGGGGCCATTGCCGCTGAGAAATGCCCTCAAAGCCAGACCTTTCCAGCCTTGTATGACTCAGCACGGAGGAGACTGGAAAAGCTCTCTTCCTTGGAGGAAGGAAAGGCAGCCCCAGAGAGTGTGTTTTCACACCTGTATCTTGCAGCAAGTGTTTGGCGTCTCAGACGTCAGACCTCCAGGCCTGCTCCAACGGCCTCAGTTCCAGAGTCAGGGCCGTGTGTCTCCCTGCATTTTCTGAGCCTTGGGAACACATTCCTAGGTCAGAACAGTCCTGCCCATGGGGAAGGAGGCTGCGGGAGTGTGTCTGAGGGGGTCGGGTGCCATGCTGGGTCCAATAGACCCGGTACCTCCAATAGACCCCAGGACAACAGCGGTGGGGCTCCCCCTGGCTTCCGAAATGCCAAAGCGAGAAGCAAAGCTAGCTCTATCAGAAGGAAGAAAAGAGCAATCGGATGGATGTTCAGGCTGTTGCTGGGCCGCACCACTTCAGGGTCCCCCCCGAGAGGAACAGGCGCCCTGTGGCCCTAGGTCCGATATGCAGGTTAACACACAGGGTGTGTCCCCATAGGAGCCAAGAATTTTCCTGAGAGACCTAGGCTCACTAGAGCTCTCCTACAGGGCAAAAGGGGTAGAACAGACTGTGGATGTGACTCTGCCTTTCCCAGCGAGCATGGGGCCCTCCCTACGGCCCCGGGCTCCAGGGAAAATTGTCCCTGAAAAATGACCTCCAAGAAGCGCTTTTCCAGCAGGCTGGGATGCAGAGTTCACAGGATGCGGGGAAAGTGATCGTCCTTCAGGGAAGAAGAGGCAGCCACCCAGTGTGTGTTTGCAAGCCTGTATTTGGAAGAAACTGGTTAGCTCCTTCAAGGGGAGACCTCCAGGTCTGCTCAGAGGACCGAAATTCCAGAGGCAGCACCATGCATCTCCCCTGTCCTTTCTGAGCCTTGGAAAGACATGCCTAGCTTATAGCGGTATTGCTCATGAAGAAGCAGGATGCAGGAATGTGTCAGACATGACTGGGTGCCTTCCTGGGTTCAGCTCCGTGAGGGGCCTTTCCACTCAAAGTAGGTCCCATGCCTCCTTGGGGAGGAAGTGGGGCCCGCTTGCCTCCAAATTGCCAAAGGCTGGAACAAAGCTAGTTCTATCAGAGGTAAGAAAAGAGCAATTGGATGGATGTGGAAGCTGTTGCTGGGCCGCACTGCTTCAGGCCCCCCACCCCTCCGCCCCTGAGAGAAACAGGCGCCCTGTGGCCCCTAGGTCCTGGATGCAGTTTCACACATAGAATGTGTCCCCATAGGAGCCAAGAATTTTCCTGACAGACCTAGGCTCACTAGAGCTCTCCTACAGAGCAAAGGGGATGGGACAGATGTGTGGCTGTGGCTCTGCCTTTCCCTGGAGTGTGGAGCCGCTCCCTATGGCCCCGGGCTCCAGGGGAAGTTGCCCCTGAATAATGACCTCCAAGAAGCGCTTTTCCAACTGGCTGAGACGTGGAGTTCTCAGGATGCAGGGAAAGCGAGTGTCCTTCGGGGAAGCAAAGGCAGTCACCTGTTATCATGACTTACTAGAATAGTAGGTACCTTCTCCGGTTGGGCAGAGGCCTTCCCTACCTGATCTGAAAAAGAAAATGAAGTAGCTCGCTGATTTGAGAAATAATTCCCAGACTTGGGTTTCCAACCAGTATAGAATCCGACAATGGCCCTGTCTTTGTAGCCGCGTTAATTAACAGGTATGTGAAGCTCTAAATATCAGTGGAAATTACATACAGCATATAGGCCCAGTGTTCTGGAATGGTGGAAAGAAACAACCAAACTCTTGAAGAGACACTTTCAAAATGGATCATAGAGACTGACTGTACGTGGATGGCTTGCTTCCGGCAGACTTACTCATATTGCGGGTAACCGCACGTTCCCACAGTTGTTGTCCTTATGAAATTTTCTATGGAGAGACCCCTCCCACAGTGAGGCAGGTGTTAGCAGATTTGCCACAAGTAAGGGGTGGGATTTCACAGCAGATGGAACAATTAGGTAAGGTAATAAATCAGGTAACTAAGTTTGTATAAAAAAGAATATCATTCCCCCTTGAGGAACAGATTCATGAATTTGCGCTCAGTGATCAGGTGTGGCTCAATGACTGGAAACACAATTCCTTGGCCTGACATCGGAAAGGTCCTTATACTGTTGTTTTAGCCACAATTCTGAAAGAGATGGGAATACCAGACCACCTAACCTGCCTCTTGAGAAATCTGGATGAAGGTCAGGAAGCAACAGTTAGAGCAGGACATGGAACAACAGACTGGTTCCAAAAAGGAAAAGGAGTATGTCAAGGCTGTATATTGTCACCCTGTTTATTAACTTCTATGCAGAGTACATCATGAAAAATGCTGGGATGGAAGATACATAAGCTGGAATCAAGATTGCCGGTAGAAATATCAATCAACTTAGATATGCAGATGACACCACCATTATGGCAGAACGTGAAGAGGAACGGGTATGTCGGGGAACTTCTTGAGTTGCAGCAAGGGTGTGAAGGGCCCTTTGGGAAGTTCCAGAGGTTAGGTGTGGTTAGTCTCGAGATGCCTCAGCGGAAATGGGCCTCATGTCGCCTGGAATGGAGAGGCTCCTGGATATTCCCGAGTTTCAGCAGGTGCTCTCGAGTTTACGACGGGGATTCAGGGACCCGCTCTGGCGGCCGCAGGAAAGGCCAGTTATCATGCGTGTTGCTAGGGGGCCTCTCGTGATTCCTCTCCCATCGATGCCGGGCCTAAGACCTTGTGTGGAGTCGGGGCCGGAACCTGAGGATTCCTCTCCAGTGCTGATATGGATCCTGCGGTACTTCTGGAGTCTCCCCAGGGGAGTCAGTCCTTGTCTCGAGTGGGGCATGCACGTGCGCTTTCCTCCCTGAGCTGTAGCAGCAGTGTCACGCTTCCCGTCGCGTGGATCAAGGGATCTGTGGCTTTCCCTCGAGGCTGTCCCACGAGGCTTTCCCACAGGGCTCTCCCACGTGCCACCGTGGTGTGAGTCGATCCTCGGCATGAAAGTCGAAGCAGTGCAGGGAAAACAGGATCCTCTGGAATGGACGGAGACATCTGGAGGCTCTTGGAATGGTGGCACGACCCATGAGTTCCTCTCGCCTTTCCTGTGCAGCGCGCCTCCCCTTGAGATGCGTCGAAACGTCGGGAATTCTTTCCCGAGGAAGCAGGGAAGGATCCCTCATCTCGAGCTTGGAGGCCGGAAACGGAGCTCCTCTGGAGGAGGCCGGACGCTCGTGCTTCCTCTGGAGTGGAGACGGGTATATCGGGAACATCCTGAGTTGTAGCAAGGGTGTGTAGGACCCTTTGGAAGTTCCAGAGTTTAGGTGTGATTACTCTCGAGACGCCGCAGAGAAAATGGGCCTCATCTCGACTGGAGCAGAGAACCTCCTGGATTTTCTCGAGTTGCGGCAGGTGCTCTCGACATACGACCGTGACCACATGGACAGTGTAGCAGATGTGTCACTCTTCCCGTCGTGGGGATCAAGAGATCTATGGCTTTCCCACGAGGCTTTCCCACAGGGCTGTCCCACGTGCCACCATGGTGTGAGTGGATCCTCGGCGTGAAAGTCGAGGCATTGCGGGGAAAACAGGTATCCTCTGAAATGGACTGAGATATCTGGGGGACTCTTGGAATGGTGGCACGGACCCTGGAGTTCTCTCGCCTTTCCTATTGAGAGCCCTTGCTCTTGAGAGGCCACGGGAACGCAGAAAAATCTTTCCTGAGTAAGCAGGATAGGATCCCTCATCTCGAGCTACCAGGCGGAAACGGGGTTCCTCTGGATTTGGGCGGGACCCTCGTGCTTCCTCTCGAGTGGAGACGGGTATGTTGGGGAACTTCTTCAGTTGCAGCAAGGACCCTTTTGAATTTCCAGAGTTTAGGTGTGATGAGCCACCAGACGCCTCAGAGGAAATGGGCCTCATCTCGCCTGGAGCGGAGAACATCCTGGATTTTCTAGAGTTTGGCAGGGTGTCTCGAGTTACGACGGGGACCTCAGGGGACCCGCTCTGGTGGCCTCAGGAAAGGCCAGTCCCCATGCGAGTTGCTCGGGGGCCTCTCGGGATTCCTCTCCCGTCCTATGCCGGTGCGTAAGATCTTGTGTGGAGTCCGGTGACGGAACCTGAGGATTCCTCTCCAGGGCTGGCATGGATCTTGGGGTACTTCTGGAGTCTCCCCAGGGGAGTCAGTCCACGTCTCGAGTGGGGGCATGCACGTGCGCTTTCCTCCCCAGCTCTAGCAGCAGTGTCACACTTCCCGTCGAGTGGATCAAGGGATCTGTGGCTTTCCCTTGAGGCTTTGCCACAGGGCTGTCCCACGTGCCACCGTGGTGTGAGTCGATCCTCGGCTTGAAAGTCGAGGCAGTGCAGGGAAAACAGGTTTCCCTGGAATGGACTGAGACTTCTGGGGGACTCAGGGAATCGAGGCACGACCCTGGAGTTCCTCTCGCCTGTCCTGTGGAGAGTGTCTCCTCTTGAGATGCCGACGTGAATGCCGGGAATTCTTTCCCGACCACGCAGAGAAAGGATCCCTCCTCTCGAGCTAGGAGGCGGAAACGGGGCTCCTCTGGATGTGGGCGGGACTCTCGTGCTTCCTCTCGAGTGGAGACGGGTATGTCGAGGAAATTCTTGAGTTGCAGTAAGGGGTGTGAAGGACCCTTTGGATAGTTCCAGAGGATAGGTGTGATTAGCCTCGAGACTCCTCAGCAGAAATGGGCCTCATCTCGCCTGGAGGGGAGAACCACATGGATTTTCTCGAGTTGCCGCAGGTGCTCTCGACTTACGACGGGGACCTCAGGGACCCGCTCTGGTGGCCTCAGAAAAGGCCAGTCCCCATGGGAGTTGCTCGGGGGCCTCTCGGGATTCCTCTCCCGTCGATGCCGGGGCCTAAGACCTTGTGTGGAGTCGGTTGCCGGAACCTGAGGATTCCTCTCCAGTGCTGACTATGGGATCTGGGGGACTTTCTGGAGTCTCCCAGGGGAGACAGTCCCTTGTCTCGAGTGGGGGCATGCACGTGCGCTTTCCTCCTGAGCTGTAGCAGCTTGTCACGCTTCCCGTTTGCTTGGATCAAGGGATCTGTGGCTTTCCCTCGAGGTCTTTCCCACGAGGGCTTCTCACGAGACTTCCACAGGGCTGTCCCATGGGCCATCGTGGTGTGAGTCGATCCTCGGCTTGAAAGACAAGACAGTGCAGGAAAAACAGGTTTCCCTGGAATGGACTAGATATCTGGGGGACTCTGGGAACGGTGGCACGACCCTGCAGTTCCTCTTGCCTTTCCTGTGGAGAGCGCCTCCTCTTGAGATGCTCGGGAACGCCAGGAATTCTTTTCCGACCGCGCAGGGAAAGGATCCCTCCTCTCTAGCTAGGAGGCGGAAACGGGGCTCCTCTGGATGTGGGCGGGACTCTCGTGCTTCCTTTCGAGTGGAGACGGGTATGTCGGGGAACTTCTTGAGTTCCAGCAAGGGTGTGAAGGACCCTTTGGAATTTCCAGAGGTTAGCTGTTATTAGCCTTGAGACGACTCAGTGGAAATGTGCCTCATCTCGTCTCTGGAGGGGAGAACCTCCTGTATTTTCTCGAGTTCCGGCAGGTGCTCTCGACTTACGAAGGGGACCTCAGGGACCCGCTGTGGTGGCCTCAGGAAAGGCCAGTCCCCATGCGACATGCACGGGGGCCTCTCCGGATTCCTCTCCGGTCTATTCCAGGGCCTAAGACCTTGTGTGGAGTCGGTGCAGGAACCTGAGGATTCCTCTCCAGTGCTGACATGGATCTTGGGGTACTTCTGGAGTCTCCCCAGGGGAATCAGTGCTCGTCTCGAGTGGGGGCATGCACGTGCGCTTTCCTCCCGAGCTGTAGCAGCAGTGTCACGCTTCCCTTCGCGTGGATCAAGGGATCTGTGGCTTTCACACGAGGCTTTCCCACGAGGCTTTCCCACAGGGCTGTCCCACGTGCCACCGTGGTGTGAGCCGATCCTCGGCTTGAAAGTCGAGGCAGTGCAGGGAAAACAGTTTTCCCTGGAATGGACTGAGACATCTGGGGGACTCTGGGAATGGTGGCACGACCCTGGAGTTCCTCTCGCCTTTCCTGTGGAGAGCGCCTCCTCTTGAGATGCGACGGGAACGCCGGGAATTCTTTCCCGACCACGCAGGGAATGGATCCCTCCTCTCGAGCTAGGAGGCGGACACGGGGCTCCTCTGGATGTGGGCGGGACTCTCCTGCCTCCTCTCGGGTGGAGACTGGTATGTCGGGGAACTTCTTGAGTTGCAGCAAGGGTGTGAAGGACCCTTTGGAAGTTCCAGAGGTTAGGTGTGATTAGCCTGGAGACGCCTCAGGGGAAATGGGCCTCATCTCGCCTGGTGGGTAGAACCTCCTGGATTTTCTCGAGTTGCGGCAGGTGCTCTCGACTTACGACAGGGACCTCAGGGACCCGCTCTGGTGGCCTCAGGAAACTTCAGTCCCCATGCGAGTTGCTAGGGGGCCTCTCGGGATTCCCCTCCCTTCGATGCCGGGGCCTAAGACCTTGTGTGGAGTCGGTGCCGGAACCTGAGGATTCCTCTGCAGTGCCGACATGGATTTTCGGGGACTTCTGGAGTCTCCCCAGGGGCGTCAGTCCTCGTCTCGAGTGGGGGAATGCACGTGCCCTTTCCTCCCTAGCTGTTGCAGCAGTGTCACGCTTCCCTTCTCGTGGATCAAGGGATCTGTGGCTTTCCCTCGAGGCTTTCCCACGAGGCTTTCCCACAGGACTGTCCCACCTTCCACCATGGTGTGAGTCGATCCTCTCTTGGAAAGTCGAGGCAGTGCCAGGGAAAACAGTTTTCCCTGGAATGGACTAAGATATCTGTGGGACTCTGGGAATGGTGGCCACGACCCTGGAGTTCCTCTCGCCTTTCCTGTGGAGAGCACCCCGTCTTGAGATTTGACGGGAACGCCGGGAATTCTTTCCCGACCACGCAGGGAAAGGATCCCTTCCTCTCGAGCTAGGAGTCGGAAACGGGGACTCCTCTGGATGTGGGCGGGACTCTCGTTCTACCTCTCGAGTGGAAACTGGTATGTTGGGTATTTTCTTGAATTGCAGAAAGGGTGTGATGGACCCTTTGGAAGTTCGAGAGGTTAGGTGTGATTAGCCTTGAGACAACTCAGTTGAAAAGGGCCTCATCTCGCCAAGAAGGGAGAACCTCCTGGATTTACTCAAGTTGCGGCAGGTGCTCTCGAATTACTACGGGGACCTCAGGGACCCGCTCTGGTGGCCTCAGGAAAAACCAGTCCCCATGCGATTTGCTCGGAAGCCTCTCAGGATTCCTCTCCCATCGATGCCGGGGCCTAAGACCTTGTGTGGAGTCGGTGTCGGAAACTGAGAATTCCTCTCCAGTTTCTGACATGGATCTTGGGGTACTTCTGGATTCTCCCCAGGGGAGTCAGTTCCTCGTCTCGAGTGGGGCATGCACGTGCGCTTTCCTCCCGAGCTGTAGCAGCAGTTTCACGCTTCCCTTCCCGTGTATCCTAGGATCAGTGGCTTTCCCTCCGAGGTTTCCCCTTTCCCACGAGGCTTTCCTCACGACGCTTTCCCACAGTGGATGTCCCACGTGCCACCGATCGGTGCAGTCGATCCTCGTGCTTGAAATGTTCGAGGCAGTGCATGGGAAACAGGTCTTCCGCTGGAATGGACTGAGACATCTGGGGGTACTCTGGGAAATGGTGGCACGACCCTGGAGTTCCTCTCGCCTTTCCTGTGTGAAAGCGCCTCCTCTTGAGATGCAGACGGGAATGCCGGAGAATTCTTTCCCGACCACGCAGGAAAGGATCGCCTCCTCTCGAGCCTATGAGGCGGATAACGGGCCTCCTCTGGATGTGGTGGGACTCTCGTGCTTCCTCTCGAGTGGAGACGGGTATGTCGGGGAACTTCTTGAGTTGCAGCAAGGATGTGAAGGACACTTTGGAAAGTTCCATGAGGTTTAGGTGTGATTAGCCTGGGAGACGCCTCAGCGGAAATGGGCCCTCATCTCGCCTGGAGGGGAGAACCTCCTGGATTTTCTCGAGTTGCGGCAGGTGCTCTCGACTTACGACGGGGACCCCAGGACCCGCTCTGGATGGCCTCAGGAAAGGCCAGTCCCCATGCGAGTTATGCCGGGGCTCTCGGGATTCCTCTCCCGTCGATGCCAGGGCCTAAGACCTTGTTTGGAGTCGGTGCCGGAAACTGAGGATTCCTCTCCAGTGCTGACATGGATCTTGGGGTACTTCTGGAGTCTCCCCAGGGGAGTCAGTCTTCGTCTCGAGTGGGGCATGCACGTGCGCTTTCCTCCCAAGCTGTATCAGCAGTGTCTCGCTCCCTTCACGTGGATCAAGGGATCTGTGGCTTTCCTTCGAGGCTTTCCCATGAGACTTTCCAACGAGTCTTTCCCACAGGGCTGTCCCAGGTGCCACCATCGTGTGAGACGATCCTCGGCTTGAAAGTCGAGGCAGTGCAGGAAAAACAGGTTTCCCTGGAATGGCCTGAGACATCTGGGGTACTCTGGGAATGGTGGAACGACCCTGGAGTTCCTCACGCCTTTCCTGTGTAAAGCGCCCCCTCTTGAGATGAGACGGGAATGCCGAGAATTCTTTCCCGACCACGCAGGGAAAGGATCCCTCCTCTCGAGCTATGTGGCGGTAACGGGGCTCCTCTGGATGTGGGCGGGACTCTCGTGCTTCC
>NW_017216962.1:0-12850 GCF_001704415.2 Capra hircus | reverse complement strand
CTAAATTCCATTTTCCTTCCTTGGAGCCTAACGCAGTACAGCCTAAACTGCTTGAAAATCCATCCTGTTGCTGTTTTCTCCTCTGACAGAGCGAGCTTTGCTCCCCATTTTGGGATTTCAGAAGCAAAGGTGGTGGCCTGCAACTCCTTGCCTGGGCCCATTGGATGTGCAAGGTGCCCTCGACTAGGTGACCCTAGCATGGCACTCAGCCCGCTCAAACACACTCCCGAGGCTTCTTTCTCATGGGAAGCACTGCTCCAACCTAGGAATGTGTCTGCAATGCTTGGAAAGTGCAGTGAGACACACAGCCCTGACTCTGCAATTGAGGCCCTCAGAGCAAGCCTGCAGCTCTGATGTCTGAGAAGCAAAACACTTGCTGCAAAGAGAGGCCTGAAAACACACTCTCTCTGTGGATGACTTTCCTTCCTCTAAGGAAGATAGTTTTCCCAGTCTCCTGCTTCCTGAATGTCACACAGCTGGAATGCGCTTGCTTGGAGGTCGTGATTCAGTGGCAATGACCCCTGAGGCCCTTTGCCCAGGGAGGGCTCCCACACTCACAGGCAAATCAAAGCAACTTCCAAGTGAGTCAGCTCTTCACATCAAGTGGCCAAAGTATTGGAGTTTCAGGTTCAGTATTAGTCCTTCCAATGTATATTCAGACCTGATTTCCTTTAGGATGGAGTGGTTGCGTCTCCTTGTAGTCTAAGCGACCTACAAGCATCTTCTCCAACACCACAGTTCAAAAGCATCTAATTTTCAGCTGTCACTTTCTTTATAGTACATCTTTCATATCCATCCATGACATATGGAAAAACCATAGCCTTGACTGGATGGATCTTTGTTGGCAAAGCAACGTCTCGGCTTTTTAATATGCTGTCTAGTTTGGTCATCACTTTTCTTCCAAGTCATAAATATGTTTTAAGTTCATGGAGGCAGCCATCACCTGCAGTGATTTCCAAGCCCCCCAAAATAGTCTGCTGCTGTTTCCAATGTGTTCCCATCTATTTGCCATGAAGTGATGAGACTGGATGCAATGATTTTAGTTTTCTGAATGCTGAGCTTTAAGCTAACTTTTTCACTCTCCTCTTTCACTTTCATCAGGAGACTCTTTAGTTCTTCTTCACTTTCTGCCATAAGGGTGGTGTCATCTGCATATCTGAGATTCTTGATATTTCTCCCAGCAATCTGGATTCCAGCGTGTGCTTCCTCCAGCCCAGTGTTTCTCATGATGTACTCTGCATATAAGTTAAATAAGCAGGGTGACAATACACTGCCTTGACATATTCCTTTTCCTATTTAGAACCAGTCTGTTGTTCCATGTCCAGTTCGAACTGTTTCTTCCTGACCTGCATACAGGTTTCTCAAGAGACAGGTCAGGTGGTCTGGTATTCCCATCTCTTTCAGAATTTTTCCCAGTTTATTGTGATCCACACAGTCAAAGGCTTTGGCATAGTCAATAAAGCAGAAATAGATGTCTTTTTTTCTGGAACTCTCTTGCTTTTTCAATGATCCAGTGGATGTTGGCAGTTTGATCTCTGGTTTCTCTGCATGTTTTAAATCCCTCTTGAACATTTGGAAGTTCACAGTTCATGTGAACTTGGAGAATTTTGAGCATTACTTTACTAGTGTGTGAGATGAGTGCAATTGTGCAGCAGCTTGAATATTCTTTGTCATTGCCTTTCTTTGGGATTGGAATGAAAACTGACCTAATGACTAGATGTTTTCAATTGCATATGCTGAAAGAACTGGCTGTGCAGTTTTGAAGAAAAAAAAAATCATTTTAACCCATTTTCTCTGAAGTGCAAGGCATATCATGGCCATCCCTGAATCATAAAGTCACCTTTTCTTTATGTAGTCATAGTTTCATGCCTAAATTATAGGCCAACTCATGCTCAAATTGACTCTGATGTCAGGGGCAGATCAACTAATAAAAGCTTGGATTGTCCTCTGGAGGAAAGTGAGATCTTTGTCCCACGAGAAGAATCTGAAGGGTTAAGGGAACTTGCAAGAGTGGGGAAAGCTTAGTCCATCCTACATGTACCAAAATCTTAAATAAGGCTTATTTGCTTTACCGAAGTAAACAAACAGATGATGAAAACAATTATAAATCAATGAAAGGTAAAGAAACTCATAGTCTGTTATCAAAAATTGCATTCTAAGAAAACTTTGTTCTCTTAACCTAGAGAGGAGACTAAATTCCATCTGGTACCAGCTTACCAGAAGACAAACAAACAAACAACAAATTATCGGTAAGCTTAAAAAATGTATATTCCATATATCTTGAAGTAGCAGTATTTCTGTAAAGGCATCAGTGTGAAATCATAGAAGACATGGTTAAAACCTGATTAAATAGAAATTGACAATGTAATCTGGTCACTGCTGCGACTTGAAATGCTTTAATATGATAACTGGAATTATAACTGACAGCATTTGACCAGGACATATCAGATTTTCACGGATGTCAGATAATTTCTAGGATATCTATATTAGGAACTGAAGGAATCTTTGAACCTAGGAAAGAAAACAACAGTCTCAAAGGCCCTTGCTGAATATCTATCAGCAAGGAATGTCTTTGCAAGGATCGCAAAATGAAGGGAAATACACCGACCTGCCTCTGCAACTTCGGTCCTCTGAGCAGATCTGGAGGTCTCCCTTTGTATAAGCTAACCTGTTCCTTCCAAATAGAGGTTTGCAACACAAAACAAGTGGCCGCCTATTCTTCCTCGAAGGAGGATCTCTTTCCCCACATCCTGCGAACTCCCTTTCCCAGCCTCCAGGAAAAGCGCGTCTTGCAGTTCCTTTCAGAAAATCCTATGGACGGAGAAGCCTGGTAGGCTGCAGTCCGTGGGGTCGCTGAGGGTCGGACACGACTGAGCGACTGCACTTTCATTTTCACTTTCATGCATTGGAGAAGGCAATGGCAACCCACTTACTGTTCTTGCCTGGAGAATCCCAGGGACGGGGGAGCCTAGTGGGCTACCGTCTATGGCGTCGCACAGAGTCGAACACGACTGAAGCAACTTAGCAGCAGCAGCAGCAGCAGTTCCTTTCTTAGGGGCAGTTATCCCTGAGATTGGGACCTGGAAAGGCAGAGCCACCTCCACACACACGTCTTTTCTGTCCCCTTTCCTCTGGAGGAGAGCTCTAGTGAGCCTAGGTCTGTCAGGAAAATTCTTGGCTTTGACGGGATCACACCCGGTGTGTGAACCTGCATACCCGACCTAGGGGCCACAGGGCACCTGTTTTGCTCGAGTGGGTCCTGGAGGGGTGCAGCATAGCAAGAGCTTAAAAATCCATCCAATTTGTCTTTTTTTTTAACCTCGGAGAGAACGAGTTTGCTCCACCTCCACCCTTTGGCAGTGTGGAGGGAAGAGGGCACCACCCTCTCCCAAAGGGGACATAGGGCCTACCAGGAGAGAAAGGCCCCTTGAGGAGCTGAGCCCAGGTAGGCAGCCAGTGATGTCAAGCACACTCCCGCTGCTTGCTTCTTCATGGGCACTCCCACGATCTGCTAGGAATGTCTTTGCAAGGATCTCAAAGGGAAGGGGAGATACATGGCCCTGTCTCTGGAACTTCAGTCCTCTGAGCAGATCTGGAGGTCTTGAGTTGTATAAGCAAACCTGTTCCTTCCAAATAGAGGCTTGCAAACACACCCCGGTGGTTGCCTCTTCTTCCCCGAAGAAGTCTTTCTTTCCCCACATGCTGCGAACTCCCTGTCCCAACCTCCAAGAATAGCGCTTCTTGCCATTCCTTTCTTAGAGGCAGTTATCCCTGAGCTTGGGGCCGTAGGGACTAGCCCCACACTCACAGGGAAAGGCAAAGACTCCTCCATACATCTCCTCTATCCCCTTTGCTCTGGAGGAGAGCTCTAGTGAGCCTAGGTCTTTCAGGAAAATTCTTGGCTTGGACAGGATCTCACCCTGTTTGTGAACCTGCATACCCAACCAGGGGCCACAGAGCACCTGTTTCAGTAAAGTGGGCCCTGAAAGGGTGCAGCCTAGCAAGAGCTTGAAAACCCATTCAATTGCTGTTTTTGTACCTCTGACAGAGCGAGCTTGGCTCCACCCTTTGGCAGTGAGGAGAAAAGAGGCATGACACCCTCCCCAAGGGGACATGGGGCCTACTTCGAGAGGAAAGGCCCCTTGTGGAGCTGAGGCCAGGAAGGCACACAGTCGTGTCAAACACACTCCCACTGCTTGCTTCTTCAGGGGCACTCCCGCTATCAGCTAGGAATGTCTTTGCAATGATCACAAAGGGAAGGGGAGATACAGGGCCCTGCTTCTGGACCTCCGGTGCTCTGAGCAAATCTCGAGGTCTCCCGTTGTTGGTCAAGGTCAAGGTCAAGTTCAAGTTCAAGGTCAAGTTCAAGTTTAAGGTCAAGGTCAAGTTCAAGTTCAAGCTCAAGATCAAGGTGAAGTTTAAGTTCAAGTTCACGGTCAACTTCAAGGTCAAGGTCAAGTTCAAATTCAAGTTCAAGGTCAAAGTCAAGTCAAGTTCAAGCAAGTTGAAGTTCAAGGTCAAGGTCAAGTTAAGTCAAGTCAAGGTCAAGTTCAAGTCAAGGTCAAGGTCAAGTTCAAGTCAAGGTCAAGGTCAAGTCAAGTCAAGTTCAAGTCAAGTTCAAGTTCAAGTTCAAGTCAAGTTCAAGTTCAAGTCAAGTTCAAGTTCAAGTTCAAGTCAGGTCAAGGTCAAGTTCAAGGTCAAGGTCAGCAAGGCCAATTTCAAGTTCAAAGTCAAGGTCAAGGTGAAGTTCAAGGTCAAGGTCAAGTTCAACTTCAAGGGCAGGGCAAGGCCAAGCCCAAGACCAAGGCAAGGGCAAGGGCAAGGGCAAGGCCCAGGCCAAGGCAAAGGCCAAGGCCACCAAAGCGAAGCCCAAACCCCGTAACGCCTGACAAAAGGCAGAAGCCACTAGGCCCCTGTGCAGAGGAAGCCACTGAAGGCAGCAAGGCCACAGAGCTCCCCGACTCCCATTCCCACAGGAAGATGTGAGGATAAAGGGCCTCATCCAGCACAGCACCCGCTCCCACCACCCCGCACCCGGCCCCCGCCCCCGCAGCACGCTCCTGAAACAACACTGTCTTCCCAGAAAAGAGAACGGAGAAGCCTGTGTGTGCAAAGGAGCAAGATGAACGAACGATGCCACGCCCTCCGAATTTGGGCACACCTGACGCTCGCGAACCCGGGCCTGGCCGATGGGTCCCAGCCGTTCTCGGTGGGAGGGGGGTCAACACATTGGCCAAGAGCCCTTGCCCAGGCCACCCGCAAATCCCCTGAGATGTGATCCGACCACAGGGACCGAGGGCAAACGTACCGCTTGAGGTGCTGGAGGAGCCGGATGAAGCCATGGTGGGAGAGGCACACGGGCACGCTGCAGACTGCTGGCCGAGTGGCGGGGACCAGCAGCTTAGGACTCTGGAGAACGGGAGGCGTCTCCGCACCATTGACGTCAATAGGGTTTGGGTGGGTAGATGGTGGGGTCGCCCCTGGCCTCTTTCCAAGCAGAGACCCTGGACGGAGTCCCGTGGAGCGAGTGGCTTTTCCCGGGCACGGCTGAGCCCTGGACCGCCAAGATCCCCGTTGGGGTGGGCGGCAGTTCGCCGCTTTGGTTTGTGGCCCTCCCTCGCAGCGGGGGTGGGATCAACCCCGGGTGGATCAATCAGGGGCCCTCAGCAGTGCCAAGGGAGCTCACCGCCCAGGAAACGCCCAAGGTCCCTTTGAATTGGCCACCAACGCCCCTTTCCCAGCCTGCCTTGCTCTGGGATTTCCCGCCTTTTCACATTCCACAGGTCCCTGGGCCTCGACTGTCCCCCGCTGGCTCCTCCGAGGCATTCCGGGACACCAGACGCTCTCTCCAGCGCCTCCACCTAGATCCCTCGCTGTCCTCGCCACCGTTTCCCCCATGCCCCTCCCCAACTCCTCCGTGGGCTCTTGGCGTCCTTTCCCTACAGCAGTCACAGAGTGCCACCCCGAGGGCTTTGAGTTGCCTGGAGCCCAAGGCTCCGGCCAGAGACCTGAGGGGCCAGCGTCTGGACTGGCAGCTAATGCCATTTGGGGCTTTTCTCACGTGGAGCCTGAGGCCCGCACCTCCGCGGGCAAACCCCAGCGCGAGTGCCCTGGAGATACCCGCCCAAGGGGACAGTGTACCCCCTACTGTGGGGAAGGAGGTTCCTGTTTTCTCTGCACTGGTTCGACTTTCACGCCGAGGATCGACTCACACCATGATGGCAAGTGGAATAGCCCTGTGGGAAAGCCTCATGGGAAAGACTCCAGGGAAAGCCACAGATTCCTTGATCCACGAGAAGGGAAGCGTGACACTGCTGCTACCGCTCAGGAGGAAAGCGCACGTGCATGACCCCACTCGAGCCGAGGACTGACGCCACTTGGGAGACTCCAGAAGTACGCCAAGATCCATGTCAGCACAGGAGAGGAATCCTCAGGTTCTGGTCCCGACTCCACACAAGGTCTTAGGCCCCGGCATCGACGGGAGAGGAATCCTGAGAGGCCCCCTAGCACCTCGCATGGGGACTGGCCTTTCCTGAGGTCACCAGAGCGGGTCCCTGAGGTCTCCGTCGTAACTCGAGAGCACCTGCCGCAACTAGAGAAAATCCAGGAGGTTCTCCCTCCAGGCGAGATGAGGCCCATTTCCGCTGAGGCGTCTCGAGGCTAATCACACCTAACCTCTGGAACTTCGAAAGGGTCCTTCACACCCTTGCTGCAAGTCAAGAAGTTCTCCGACATACCCATCTCCACTCGAGAGGAAGGACGAGGGTCCCGCCCACATCCAGCAGAGCCCCGTTTCCGCCTCGTAGCTCAAGAAGAGGGATCCTTTCCCTTCGTCGTCGGGAAAGAATTCCCGGCCTTTCCGTCGCATCTCAAGAGGAGGCGCTCTCAACAGGAAAGACGAGAGGAACTCCAGGGCCTTGCCAGCATTCCAAGAGTCCCCCAGATGTCTAAGTTCATTCCAGAAGAACCTGTTTTCCCTGCACTGCCTCGACGTTCACGCCGAGGATCGACTCACACCACCGTGGCACGTGGAACAGCCCTGTTAGAAAGCCTCGTGGGAAAGCCTCAATGGAAAGCGACAGATCCCTTGATCCACACGTCGGCAAGCGTGACACTGCTGTTGCAGCTCGCGAGGAAATGGCAGCTGCATGCCCTCACACGAGAAGAGGACTGACTTCCCTGGTGAGACTCCAGAAGTACGGAAAGATTCATGTCAGCACTGGAGAGGCATCCTCAGGGTCTGGCCCCGACTCCACACAAGGTCTTAGGCACCGGCATCGATGGGAGAGGAATCCCTAGAGGCCCCCTGGTAACTCGCATGGGGACTGGCCTTTCCTGAGGCCACCAGAGGGGTCCCTGAGGACCCGTCGTAACTCGAGAGCACCTGCCGCAACTGGGTAAAATCCAGGAGGTTCTCCTCTCCAGGCGAGCTTAGTCCCATTTCCTCTGAGGCGTCTCGTGGCTAATCACACCTAACCTCTGGAACTTCCAAAGGGTCCTTCACACCCTTGCTGCAACTCAAGAAGTTATCGGACATACCCGTCTCTACTCGAGAGGAAGCACAAGAGTATCGCCCACATCACGAGAAGCC
The DNA here is from genome assembly GCF_001704415.2 of Capra hircus. NCBI lineage: Eukaryota > Metazoa > Chordata > Mammalia > Artiodactyla > Bovidae > Capra > Capra hircus. The sequence goes on along the minus strand of NW_017216962.1, from coordinate 5,259 downwards.
ACGATTCCGCCTCCTAGCTCGAGAGGAGGGATCCTTTCCCTGCGTGGTCGGGAAAGAATTCCGGCGTTTCCGTCGCATCTCAAGACGAGGCGCTCTCCACAGGAAAGGCGAGAGGAACTGCAGGGTCGTGCGACCATTCCCAGAGTCCCACACATGTCTCAGTCCATTCAAGGGAAACCTGTTTTCACTGCACTGCTTCGACTTTCAAGCCGAGGATCGACTCACACCACGGTGGCACGTGGGACAGCCCTGTGGGAAAGCCTCGTGGGAAAGCCTCGAGGGAAAGCCACTGATCCCTTAATCCTCTCGTCGGGAAGCATGACACTGCTGATACAGCTTGGGAGGAAAGCGCACGTGCATGCCCCAACTCGAGACGAGGACTGACTCCCCTGAGGAGACTCCAGAAGTACCCCAAGTTACATGTCAGCACTGCAGATGAATCCTCAGGTTCCGGCACCAACTCTACACAAGGTCTTAGGCCCTGGCATCGACGGGAGAGGAATCCCGAGAGTCCCCAGAGCAACTCGCATGGGGACTGGCCTTTCTGAGGCCACCAGAGCGGGTCCCTGAGGTCCCCGTCGTAAGTCGAGAGCACCTGCCACAACTCGAGAAAATCCAGGAGGTTCTCCCCTCCAGGCGAGATGAGGCCCATTTCCGCTGAGGCGTCTCGAGGCTAATCACACCTAAACTCTGGAACTTCCAAAGGGTCCTTCACACCATTGCTGCAACTCAAGAACTTCCCCTACATACCCGTCTCCAATCGAGAGGAAGCACGAGCGTCCTGCCCACATCCAGAGGAGCCCCGTTTCCGCCTTATAGCTGGAGAGGCGTGATCCTTGCCCTGAGTCACCCAGATGTCTCAGTCCATTCCAGGGAAACCTGTTTTCCCTGCACTGCCTCGACTTCAAGCCGAGGATCGACTCACACCATGGTGGCACTTGGGACAGCCCTGTGGGAAAGCCTCCTTTGAAAGCCTCGTGGGAAAGCCTCAATGGAAAGCCACAGATCCCTTGATCCACGCGATGGGAAGCGTGCCACTGCTGCTACAGCTCGGGAGGAAAGCACACTTGCATGCCCCAACTCGAGCCGAGGACTGACTCCCCTGGGGAGACTCCAGAAGCAACCCAAGATCCATGTCAGCACTGGAGAGGAATCATCAGCTTCCGGCCGGACTGCACATAAGGTCTTAGGCCCCGGCATCGACGGGAGAGGAACCCGAGAGGCCCCCATGCAACTCGCATGGGGACTGGTCTTTCCTAAGGCCACCTGAGCGGGTCCCTGAGGTCCCTGTCGAAAGTCGAGAGCACCTGCCGCAACTTGACAAAATCCAGGAGGTTCACACCTCCAGGCGAGATGAGGCCCATTTCCGCTGAGGCGTCTTGAGGCTAATCACATCTAACATCTGGAACTTCCAAAAGGTCCTTCACACCATTGCTGCAACTCAAGAAGTTCCCCGACATACCCGTCTCCACTCGAGACGAAGCACGGGAGTCCCGCCCACATCCAGAGGCGCACCGTTTCCGCCTCATAGCTCGAGAGGAGTGATCCTTTACCTGTGTGTTGGGAAAGAATTCCCGGTATTCCCGTCGCATCTCAAGAGGAGGCCCTCTCCACAGGAAAGGCGAGAGGAACTTCAGGGTCGTGACACCATTCCCAGAGTCCCCAGATGTCTTAGTCCATTCCAGGGAAACCTGTTTCCCTGCACTGCCTCGACTTTCAATCCAAGGATCGACTCACACCACGGTGGCACGTGGGAGAGCCCTGTGGGAAAGCCTCGTGGGAAAGCCTCGAGGGAAAGCAACAGATCCCTTGATACACGAGAAGGGAAGCGTGACACTGCTGCTACAGCTCGGGAGGAAAGCGCACGTGCATGCCCCCACTCGAGACGAGGACTGACTCCCTGGGGAGACTCCAGAAGTACCCCAAGATCCATGTCAGCACTGGAGAGGAATCCTCAGGTTCCGGCACCGACTCCACACAAGTCTTAGGCCCCGGATCCACGGGAGAGGAATCCCGAGAGGCCCCGAGCAACTCGCATGGGGACTGGCTTTCCTGAGGCCACCAGAGCGGTCCCTGAGGTCCCGTCGTAAGTCGAGAGCACCTGCCGCAAATCGAGAAAATCCAGGAGGTTCTCCCCTCCAGGCGAGATGAGGCCCATTTCCTGAGGCGTCTCGAGGCTAATCACACCTAACCTCTGAACTTCCAAAGGGTCCTTCACACCCTTGCTGCAACTCAAGAAGTTCCCGACATACCCGTCTCCACTCGAGAGGAAGCACGAGAGTCCCGCCCACATCCAGAGGAGCCCCGTTTCCGCCTCCTAGCTCGAGAGGAGGGATCCTTTCCCTGCGTGGTCGGGAAAGAATTCCCGGCGTTCCCGTCGCATCTCAAGAGGAGCGCTCTCCACAGGAAAGGCGAGAGGAACTCCAGGGTCGTGCCACCATTCCCAGAGTCCCCAGATGTCTCAGTCCATTCCAGGGAAACTGTTTTCCTGCACTGCCTCGACTTTCAAGCGGAGGATCGACTCACACCACGGTGGCACGTGGGACAGCCCTGTGGGAAAGCCTCGTGGAAGCCTGTGGGAAAGCTCGAGGGAAAGCCACAGATCCCTTGATCCACGCGAAGGGAAGCGTGACACTGCTGCTACAGCTCGGAGGAAAGCGCACGTGCATGCCCCCTCGAGACGAGGACTGACTCCCCTGGGGAGACTCCAGAAGTACCCAATCCATGTCAGCACTGGAGAGGAATCCTCAGGTTCCGGCACCGACTCCACACAAGGTCTTAGGCCCCTCGACGGGACAGGAATCCCGAGGCCCCGAGCAACTCGCATGGGGACTGGCCTTTCCTGAGGCCACCAGAGCCCCTGAGGTCTCGTCGTAAGTCGAGAGCACCTGCCGCAATCGAGAAAATCCAGGAGGTTCTCCCCCCAGGCGAGATGAGGCCCATTTCCGCTGAGGCGTCTAGGCTAATCACACTAACCTCTGAAACTTCCAAAGGGTCCTTCACACCCTTGCTGCAACTCAAGAAGTTCCCGACATACCCGTCTCCACTCGAGAGGAAGCACGAGAGTCCCGCCCACATCCAGAGGAGCCCCGTTTCCGCCTCCTAGCTCGAGAGGAGGGATCCTTTCCCTGCGTGGTCGGGAAAGAATTCCCGGCGTTCCCGTCGCATCTCAAGAGGAGCGCTCTCCACAGGAAAGGCGAGAGGAACTCCAGGGTCGTGCCACCATTCCCAGAGTCCCCCAGATGTCTCAGTCCATTCCAGGGAAACTGTTTTCCCTGCACTGCCTCGACTTTCAAGCCGAGGATCGACTCACACCACGGTGGCACGTGGGACAGCCCTGTGGGAAAGCCTCGTGGGAAAGCAAAGCCTCGAGGGAAAGCCACAGATCCCTTGATCCACGCGAAGGGAAGCGTGACACTGCTGCTACAGCTCGGAGGAAAGCGCACGTGCATGCCCCCACTCGAGACGAGGACTGACTCCCCTGGGGAGACTCCAGAAGTTCCATGTCAGCACTGGAGAGGAATCCTCAGGTTCCGGCACCGACTCCACACAAGGTCTTAGGCCCCATCGACGGAGAGAAATCCCGAGAGGCCCCCCGAGCAACTCTGGGGACTGGCCTTTCCTGAGGCCACCAGAGCGGGTCCCTGAGGTCCCCGTCGTAAGTCGAGAGCACCTGCCGCAACTCGAGAAAATCCAGGAGGTTCTCCCCTCCAGGCGAGATGAGGCCCATTTCCGCTGAGGCGTCTCGAGGCTAATCACACTAACTCTGGAACTTCCAAAGGGTCCTTCACACCCTTGCTGCAACTCAAGAAGTTCCCCGACATACCCGTCTCCACTCGAGAGGAAGCACGAAAGTCCCGCCCACATCCAGAGGAGCCCGTTTCCGCCTCCTAGCTCGAGAGGAGGGATCCTTTCCCTGCGTGGTCGGGAAAGAATTCCCGGCGTTCCCGTCGCATCTCAAGAGGAGGCGCTCTCCACAGGAAAGGCGAGAGGAACTCCAGGGTCGTGCCACCATTCCCAGAGTCCCCCAGATGTCTGTCCATTCCAGGGAAACCTGTTTTCCCTGCACTGCCTCGACTTTCAAGCCGAGGATCGACTCACACCACGGTGGCACGTGGGACAGCCCTGTGGGAAAGCCTCGTGGGAAAGCCTAGTGGAAAGCCTTGAGGCAAAGCCACTGATCCCTTGATCACATGAAGGGAAGCGTGACACTGCTGCTACAGCTCGGGAGGAAAGCGCACGTGCATGCCCCCACTCGAGACGAGGACTGACTCCCTGGGAGACTCCAGAAGTACCCCAAGATCATGTCAGCACTGGAGAGGAATCCTCAGGTTCCGGCACCGACTCCACACAAGGTCTTAGGCCCCGGCATCGACGGGAGAGGAATCCGAGAGGCCCCGAGCAACTCGCATGGGGACTGGCCTTTCCTGAGGCCACCAGAGCGGGTCCCTGAGGTCCCCGTCGTAAGTCGAGAGCACCTGCCGCAACTCGAGAAAATCCAGGAGGTTCTCCCCTCCAGGCGAGATGAGGCCCATTTCCGCTGAGGCATCTCGAGGCTAATCACACCTAACCTCTGGAACTTCCAAAGGGTCCTTCACACCCTTGCTGCAACTCAAGAAGTTCCCCGACATACCCGTCTCCACTCGAGAGGAAGCACGAAAGTCCCGCCCACATCCAGAGGAGCCCTTTCCGCTCCTAGCTCGAGAGGAGGGATCCAATCGCTGGTGTCGGGAAAGAATTCCGGCGTTCCTGTCGCATCTCAAGAGGAGGCGCTCTCCACAGGAAAGGCGAGAGAACTCCAGGGTCGTGCCACCATTCCCAGAGTCCCCCAGATGTCTCATTCATTCCAGGGAAACTGTTTTCCCTGCACTGCCTCGACTTTCAAGCCGAGGATCGACTCACGCCACGGTGGCTGTGGACAGCCCTGTGGAAAGCCTCGAGGGAAAGCCTCGAGGGAAAGCCACAGATCCCTTGATCCACGCGAAGGAAAGCTGACACTGCTGCTACATTCGGGAGGAAAGCTCATGTGCATGCCCCCACTCGAGACGAGGACTGACTCCCCTGGGGAGACTCCAGAAGTACCCCAAGATCCATGTCAGCACTGGAGAGGAATCCTCAGGTTCCGGCACGGACTCCACACAAGGTCTTAGGCCCCGCATCGACGGAAGAGGAATCCCGAGAGGCCCCCGAGCAACTCGCATGGGGACTGGCCTTTCCTGAGGAAACCAGAGCGGGTCCCTGAAAGTCCCCTTCGTAAGT
>NW_017216961.1:0-12852 GCF_001704415.2 Capra hircus | reverse complement strand
GGGAAGAAGAGGCAGCCACCCAGTGTGTGTTTGCAAGCCTGTATTTGGAAAGAAACTGGTTAGCTCCTTCAAGGGAGACCTCAGGTCTGCTCAGAGGACCGAAATTCCAGAGGCAGCACCATGCATCTCCCTGTCCTTTCTGAGCCTTGGAAAGACATGCCTAGCTTATAGCGTATTGCTCATGAGAAGAAGCAGGATGCAGGAATGTGTCAGACATGACTGGGTGCCTTCCTGGGTTCAGCTCCGTGAGGGGCCTTTCCACTCAAAGTAGGTCCCATGCCTCCTTGGGGAGGAAGTGGGGCCCGCTTGCCTCCAAATTGCCAAAGGCTGGAACAAAGCTAGTTCTATCAGAGGTAAGAAAAGAGCAATTGGATGGATGTGGAAGCTGTTGCTGGGGCCGCACTGCTTCAGGCCCCCCACCCTCCGCCCCCGAGAGAAACAGGCGCCCTGTGGCCCCTAGGTCCTGGATGCAGTTTCACACACATAGAATGTGTCCCCATAGGAGCCAAGAATTTTCCTGACAGACCTAGGCTCACTAGAGCTCTCCTACAGAGAGCAAAGGGGATGGGACAGATGTGTGGCTGTGGCTCTGCCTTTCCCTGGGAGTGTGGAGCCGCTCCCTATGGCCCCGGGCTCCAGGGGAAGTTGCCCCTGAATAATGACCTCCAAGAAGCGCTTTTCCAACTGGCTGAGACGTGGAGTTCTCAGGATGCAGGGAAAGCGAGTGTCCTTCGGGGAAGCAAAGGCAGTCACCTGTTATCATGACTTACTAGAATAGTAGGTACCTTCTCCGGTTGGGCAGAGGCCTTCCTACCTGATCTGAAAAAGAAAATGAAGTAGCTCGCTGATTTGAGAAATAATTCCCAGACTTGGGTTTCCAACCAGGATAGAATCCGACAATGGCCCTGTCTTTGTAGCCGCGTTAATTAACAGGTATGTGAAGCTCTAAATATCAGTGGAAATTACATACAGCATATAGGCCCCAGTGTTTGGAATGGTGGAAAGAACAAACAAAACTCTTGAAGAGACACTTTCAAATGGATCATAGAGACTGACTGTACATGATGGGCTTGCTTCCGGCAGACTTACTCATATTACGGGTAACCGCACGTTCCCACAGTTGTTGTCCTTATGAAATTTTCTATGGGAGACCCCTCCACAGTGAGGCAGGTGTTAGCAGATTTGCCACAAGTAAGGGGTGGGATTTCACAGCAAGATGGAACAATTAGGTAAGGTAATAAATCAGGTAACTAAGTTTGTATAAAAAAGAATATCATTCCCCTTGAGGAACAGATTCATGAATTTGTGCTCAGTGATCAGGTGTGGCTCAATGACTGGAAACACAATTCCTTGGCCTGACATCGGAAAGGTCCTTATACTGTTGTTTTAGCCACAATTCTGAAAGAGATGGGAATACCAGACCACCTAACCTGCCTCTTGAGAAATCTGGATGAAGGTCAGGAAGCAACAGTTAGAGCAGGACATGGAACAACGACTGGTTCCAAAAAGGAAAAGGAGTATGTCAAGGCTGTATATTGTCACCCTGTTTTATTAACTTCTATGCAGAGTACATCATGAAAATGCTGGGATGGAAGATACATAAGCTGGAATCAAGATTGCCGGTAGAAATATCAATCAACTTAGATATGCAGATGACACCACCATTATGGCAGAACGTGAAGAGGAACGGGTATGTCGGGGAACTTCTTGAGTTGCAGCAAGGGTGTGAAGGACCCTTTGGAAGTTCCAGAGGTTAGGTGTGGTTAGTCTCGAGATGCCTCAGCAGAAATGGGCCTCATGTCGCCTGGAATGGAGAGGCTCCTGGATATTCCGAGTTTCAGCAGGTGCTCTCGAGTTACGACGGGGATTCAGGGACCCGCTCTGGCGGCCGCAGGAAAGGCCAGTTATCATGCGTGTTGCTAGGGGGCCTCTCGTGATTCCTCTCCCGTCGATGCCGGGGCCTAAGACCTTGTGTGGATTCGGGATTCCTCTCCAGTGCTGACATGGATTTTGGGGTACTTCGGGAGTCTCCACAAAGGAGTCAGGCCTCGTCTCGAGTGGGGGCATGAGCGTGCCCTTTCCTCCCATGCTGTAGCAGCAGTGTCACGCTTCCCCTTGCGTGGACCAAGGGATCTGTGGCTTTCCCTCGAGTCTTTCCCACGAGGCTTTCCCAGGGCTGTCCCACGTGTCACGGTGGTGTGAGTCGATCCTCGGCGTGAAAGCGAGGCAGTGCAGGGAAAACAGGTTCCTGTGGAACGGACTGAGATATCTGGGGGAGTCTTGGAATGGTGGCACGACCCTGCAGTTCCTCTCCCCTTTCCTTTGGAGAGCGCCTCCTCTTGAGATGCGATGGGAATGCCGGGAATTCTTTCCCGACCAAGCAGGGAAAGGATCCGTCCTCTCGAGCTACGAGCCGGAAACGGAGCTCCTCTGCATGTGGCCGGGACCCTCGTGCTTCCTCTTGAGTGGAGACGGGTATGCCGGGGAACTTCTTGAGTTGCAGCATGGCAGTGAAAGACTCTTTGGAAGTTCCAGAGGTCAAGTGTGATTAGCCTCGAGACACCTCAGTGGAAACGGGCCTCATCTCGCCTGCAGGGGAGAACCTCCTGGATTTTACCGAGTTGCGGCAGGTGCTCTTGACTTACGACGGGGACCTCATGGACCCGCTCTGGTAACCTCAGGAAAGGCCAGTCCCATGCGAGTTGCTAGAGGGCCTGTCGCTGTTCCTCTCCCGTCGATGCCAGGGCCTAAGACCTTGTGTGGAGTCGGGGCCGGAACCTGAGGATTCCTCTCCAGGGCTGACATGCATCTTGGGGTACTTCTGGAGTCTCCCCAGGGGAGTCAGTCCTCGTCTCGAGTGGGGGCATGCACGTGTGCTTTCCTCCCGAGCTGTAGCAGCAGTGTCACGCTTCCGTCGCGTGGATCAAGGGATCTGTGGCTTTCCCTCGAGGCTGTCCCACGAGGCTTTCCCACAGGGCTCTCCCACGTGCCACCGTGGTGTGAGTCGATCCTCGGCTTGAAAGTCCAGGCAGTACAGGGAAAACAGGTTTCCCTGGAATGGACTGATACATCTGGGGGACTCTGGGAATGTTGGCACGGCCCTGGAGTTCCTCTCGCTTTTCCTGTGGAGAGGGCCTCCTCTTGAGATGCGACGGGAACGCCGGGAATTCTTTCCCGAGGAAGCAGGGAAGGATCCCTCATCTCGAGCTTGGAGGCGGAAACGGAGCTCCTCTGGAGGAGGCCGGACCCTCGTGCTTCCTCTGGAGTGGAGACGGGTATATCAGGGAACCTCCTGAGTTGTAGCAAGGGTGTGTAGGACCCTTGGAAGTTCCAGAGTTTAGGTGTGATTACTCTCGAGACGCCACAGAGAAAATGGGCCTCATCTCGACTGGCGCAGAGAACCTCCTGGATTTTCTCGAGTTGCGGCAGGTGCTCTCGACATACGACCCGTGACCTCAGGGACAGTGTAGCAGATGTGTCACGCTTCCGTCGCGGGGATCAAGGGATCTGTGGCTTTCCCACGAGGCTTTCCACAGGGCTGTCCACGTGCACCATGGTGTGAGTGGATCCTCGGCGTGAAAGTCGAGGCATTGAGGGGAAAACAGGTTCCTCTGAAATGGACTGAGATATCTGGGGGACTCTTGGAATGGTGGCACGACCCTGGAGTTCCTCTCTCCTTTCCTATTGAGAGCCCTTGCTCTTGAGAGCCACGGGAACGCTGAAAAATCTTTCCTGACTAAGCAGGATAGGATCCCTCATCTCGAGCTACAGGCGGAAACGGGGTTCTCTGGATGTGGGCGGGACCCTCGTGCTTCCTCTCGAGTGGAGACGGGTATGTCGGGGAACTTCTTGAGTTGCAGCAAGGGTGTGAAGCCCTTTGAAGTTCCAGAGGTTAGGTGTGATTAGACTTCGAGAACCTCAGGGAAATGGGCCTCATCTCGCCTGGAGCGGAGAACCTCCTGGATTTTCTCGAGTTGCGGCAGGTGCTCTGGACTTAAGACGGGGACCTCAGGGACCCGCTCTGGTGGCCTCAGGAAAGGCCAGTCCCCATGCAGGTTGCTAGAGGGCCTCTCGGGATTCCTCTCCCGTCGATGCCTGGGCCTAAGACCTTGTGTGGAGTCAGTGTCAGAACTTGAGGATACCTCTCCAGTGCTGACATGAATCTTGGGGCAGTTCTGGAGTCTCCCCAGGGGAGTCAGTCCTCGTCTCGAGTGGGGCATGCTTGTGCGCTTTCCTCCCGAGATGTAGCAGGAGTGTTATGCTTCCCTTCGCGTGGATCAAGGGATCTGTGGCTTTCCCTCGAGGCTTACCCACCAGGGTTTCCCACGAGGCTTTACCACAGGGCTATCCCACGTGCCACCGTTGTGTGAGTCAACCCTCGGCTTGAAAGTGGAGGCAGTGCCAGGAAAACAGGTTTCCCTGGAATGGACTGAGACATCTGGGAGACTCTGGGAATGGTGGCACGACCCTGGAGTTCCTCTCGCCTTTCCTGTGAAGAGCGCCCCCTCTTGAGCTGCTATGGCAAGTCTGGGAATTCATTCCCGACCACGCAGGGAAAGGATCCCTCCTCTCGAGCTATGAGGCGGAAAAGGGGCTCCTCTGGATGTGGGCGGGGCTCTCGTGCTTCCTCTTGAGTGGAGACGTGTATGTCGGGAAACTTCTTGAGTTGCAGCAAGGATGTGAAGGACCCTTTGGAAGTTCCAGAAGTTAGGTGTGATTAGCCTCGAGACGCCTCATTGGAAATGGGCCTCATCTCGCCTGGACGGGGAGAACCTCCTGGATTTTCTCGAGTTGCGGCCGGTGCTCTCGACTTACGACGGGGACCTCAGGGACCCGCTCTGGTGGCCTCAGGAAAGGCCAGTCCCCATGCGAGTTGCTCGGGGGCCTCTCGGGATTCCTCTCCCGTCGATGCCGGGCCTATGACCTTGTGTGGAGTCGGTGCCGGAACCTGAGGATTCCTCTCCATTGCTGATATGGATCCTGGGGTACTTCTGGAGTCTCCCCAGGGGGGTCAGTCCTCGTTTCGAGTGGGGCCATGCACGTGTGCTTTTCTCCCGAGCTGTAGCAGCAGTGTCACGCTTCCCTTCGCGTGGATCAAGGGATCTGTGGCTTTCCCTCGAGGCATTCCCACGAGGCTTTCCCACGAGGCTTTCCCACAGGGCTGTCCCACGTGCCACCGTGGTGTGAGTCGATCCTCGGCTTGAAAGTCGAGGCAGTGCAGGTAACACAGGTTTCCCTGGAGTGGACTGAGACATCTGGGGGACTCTGGAAATGGTGGCACGACCCTGGAGTTCCTCTCGCCTTTCCTGTGGAGAGCGCCTCCTCTTGAGATACGACAGGACCGCCGGGAATTCTTTCCCGAACACGCAGGGAAAGGATCGCTCCTCTGGATCTAGGAGGCGGAAACGGGTCTCCTCTGGATGTGGGCGGGACTCTCTTGCTTCCTCTCGAGTGGAGACGGGTATGTCGGGGAACTTCTTGAGTTGCAGCAAGGGTGTGAAGGACCCTTTGGAAGTTCCAGAGGTTAGGTGTGATTAACCTCGAGATGCCTCAGAGAAATGGGCCTCATCTCGCCTGGAGGGGAGAACCTCCTGGATTTTCTCGAGTTGCGGCAGGTGCTCTCGACTTACAACGGGGACATCAGGGACCAGCTCTGGTGGCCTCAGGAACGGCCAGTCATCATGCGAGTTGCTCAGGGGCCTCTTGGGATTCCTCTCCCTTCGATGCCTGGGCCTAAGACCTTGTGTGGAGTCAGTGTCAGAACTTGAGGATACCTCTCCAGTGCTGACATGAATCTTGGGGTACTTCTGGAGTCTCCCCAGGGGATTCAGTCCTCGTCTCGAGGGGGCATGCTCGGGCGCTTTCCTCCCGAGATGTAGCAGCAGTGTCACGCTTCCCGTCGCGTGGATCAAGGGATCTGTGGCTTTCCCTCGAGGCTGTCCCACGAGGCTTTCCCACAGGGCTCTCCCACGTGCCACCGTGGGGTGAGCCGATCCTCGGCATGAAAGTCGAAGCAGTGCAGGGAAAACAGGATCCTCTGGAATGGACGGAGACATCTGGGGGCACTTGGAATGGTGGCACGACCCATGAGTTCCTCTCGCCTTTCCTGTGCAGCGCACCTCCTCTTGAGATGCGTCGGAAACGTTGGGAATTCTTTCCCGAGGAAGCAGGGAAGGATCCCTCATCTCGAGATTGGAGGCGGAAACGGAGCTCCTCTGGAGGAGGCCGGACCTCGTGCTTCCTCTGGAGTGGAGACGGGTATATTGGGGAACCTCCTGAGTTGTGGCAAGGGTGTGTAGGACCCCTTGGAAGTTCCAGAGTTTAGGTGTGATTACTCTCGAGACGCCACAGAGAAAATGGGCCTCATCTCGACTGGAGCAGAGAACCTCCTGGATTTTCTCGAGTTGCGGCAGGTGCTCTCAACATACGACCGTGACCTCAGGGACAGTGTAGCAGATGTGTCACGCTTCCCTTCGCGGGATCAAGGGATCTGTGGCTTTCCCACGAGGCTTTCCCAAAGGCTGTCCCACGTGCCACCATGGTGTGAGTGGATCCTCGGCGTGAAAGTCGAGGCATTGTGGGGAAAACAGGTTCCTCTGAAATGGACTGAGATATCTGGGGGACTCTTGGAATGGTGGCACGACCCTGGAGTTCCTCTCGCCTTTCCTATTGAGAGCCCTTGCTCTTGAGAGGCCACGGGAACGCTGAAAAATCTTTCTTGACTAAGAAGGATAGGATCCCTCATCTCGAGCTACCAGGGCGGAAACGGGGTTCCTCTGGATGTGGGCGGGACCCTCGTGTGCTTCCTCTCGAGTGGAGACGGGTATGTCGGGGAACTTCTTGAGTTGCAGCAAGGACCCTTTTGAATTTCCAGAGTTTAGGTGTGATGAGACTCTAGACGCCTCAGAGGAAATGGGCCTCATCTCGCCTGGAGCGGAGAACCTCCTGGATTTTCTAGAGTTGGGCAGGGTCTCTCGAGTTACGACGGGGACCACAGGGGACCCGCTCTGGTGGCCTCAGGAAAGGCCAGTGCCCATGGGAGTTGCAAGGCGGCCTTTCGGGATTCCTCTCCCGTCGATGTCGGGGCCTAAGACCTTGTGTGGAGTCGGGGCTGGAACCTGAGGTTTCCTCTCCAGTGCTGACATGGATCTTGGGGTACTTCTGGAGTCTCTCCTGGGGAGTCAGTGCTCATCTCGTGTGGGGGCATGCACGTGAGCTTTCCTCACGAACTGTAGCAGCAGTGTCACACTTCCCGTCGCGGGGATCAAGGGATCTGTGGCTTTCCCTCGAGGCTTTCCGACGAGGCTTTCCCACAGGGCTGTCCCACGTGGGACATGCCATGGTGGAGTGAGAGGATCCTCGGCGTGAAAGAAGAGGCAGTGCAGGGAAAACAAGTTCCTCTGGAATGGACTGAGACATATGGGGGTCCTTGGAATTGTGGCACGACACTGGGGTTTCTTCGCCTTTATTGAGAGCGCCTCTTCTTGAGATGCGACGGGAAAGCCGGGAAATCTTTCCAGACGAAGCAGGAAAAGAATCCCTAATCTCAAGCTACGAGGTGGAAACCAGGCTCCTCTGGATGTGGGCGGGACCCTCGTGCTTCCTCTCGAGTGGAGACTGGTATGTCGGGGAACTTCTTGAGTTGCAGCAAGCGTGTGAAGGACCCTTTGGAAGTTCCAGAGGTTAGGTGTGATTAGCCTCGAGACGCCTCAACGGAAATGGGCCTCATCTCGCCTGGAGGGGAGAACCACCTGGATGTTCTCGAGTTGCTGCAGGTGCTCTCGACTTAAGACGGGGACCTCAGGGACCCACTCTGGTGGCCTCAGGAAAGGCCGGTCCCCATGCGAGTAGCTCGGGGGCCTCTTGGGATTCCTCTCCCTTCGATGCCAGGGCCTAAGACCTTGTGTGGAGTCGGTGCTGGAACCTGAGGATTCCTCTCCAGTGCTGACATGGATCTTAGGGTACTTCTGGAATCTCCCCAGGGGAGTCAGTCATCCTCTCAGTGGGGGCATGCACGTGCGCTTTCCTCCCGCGTTGTAGCAGCAGTGTCACCCTCCCGTCGCGTGGATCATGGGATCAGTGGCTTTCCCTCGAGGCTTTCCACGAGGCTTTCCCATGATGCTTTCCCACGAGGCTTTCCCACAGGGCTGTCCCACGTGCCACCGTGGTGTGAGTCGATCCTCGGCTTGAAAGTCGAGGCAGTGCAGGGAAAACAGGTTTCCCTGGAATGGACTGAGACATCTGGGGGACTCTGGGAATGGTGGCACGACCCTGGAGTTCCTCTCGCCTTTCCTGTGGAGAGCACCTCATCTTGAGATGCGACGGGAACGCCGGGAATTCTTTCCAGACCACGCAGGGAAAGGATCTCTCCTCTCCAGCTATGAGGCGGAAACGGGGCTCCTCTGGATGTGGGCGGGACTCTCGTGCTTCCTCTCCAGTGGAGACGGGTATATCGGGGAACTTCTTGAGTTGCAGCAAGGGTGTGAAGGACCCTTTGGAAGTTCAGAGGTTAGGTGTGATTAGCCTCGAGAAGCCTCAGCTGAAATGGGCCTCATCTCGCCTGGAGGGGAGAACCTCCTGAATTTTCTCGAGTTGCGGCAGGTGCTCTTGACTTAAGACGGGGACCTCAGGGACCCGCTCTGGCAGCCTCAGGAAAGGCCAGTCCCCTGCGAGTTGCTTGGGGTCCTCTCGGGATTCCTCTCCCGACGATTCCGGGCCCTAAGACCTTGTGTGGAGGCGGTGCCGGAAGCTGAGGATTCCTCTCCAGTGCTGACATGGATCCTGCGGTACTTCTGGAGTCTCCCCAGGGGAGTCAGTCTTCGTCTCGAGTGGGGGCATGCACGTGCGCTTTCCTCCCGAGCTGTAGCAGCAGTGTCATGCTTCCCTTCGTGTGGATCAAGGGACCTGTGGCTTTCCCTCGAGGCATTCCCACGAGGCTTTCCCACGAGGCTTTCCCACAGGGCTGTCCCACGTGCCACCGTGGTGTGAGTCGATCCTCGACTTGAAAGTCGAGGCAGTGCAGGGAAAACAGGTTTCCCTGGAGTGAACTGAGACATCTGGGGGACTCTGGGAATGGTGGAACGACCCTGGAGTTCCTCTCGCCTTTCCTGTGGAGAGCGCCCCTCTTGAGCTGCTATGGCAAGTCCGGGAATTCATTCCCGACCACTCAGGGAAAGGATCCCTCCTCTCGAGCTATGAGGTGGAAGGGGGCTCCTCTGGATGTGGGCGGGACTCTCGTGCTTCCTCTCGAGTGCAGAAGTGTATGTCGGGAACTTCTTGAGTTGCAGCAAGGGTGTGAAGAACCCTTTAGAAGTTCCAGAGTTTAGGTGTGATTAGCCTCGAGACACCTCAGCGGAAATGCGCTCATCTCGCCTGGAAAGGAGAACCTCGCTGGATTTCTCGAGTTGCGGCACGTGCTCTTTACTTATGAGGGACCTCAGGGACCGCTCTGGTGGCCTCAGGAACGGCCAGTGCCCTGTGAGTTGCTGGGGGCCTCTCGGGATTCCTCTCCCGTCGATGCCGGGCCTAAGACCTTGTGTGGAGTCGGGCCAGAACCTGAGGATTCCTCTCCAGTGCTGACATGGATCTTGGGGTACTTCTGGAGTCTCCGCAGGGAGTCAGTCCTCGTCTCGAGTGGGGGCATGCACGTGCGCTTTCCTCCCGAGCTGTAGCAGCAGTGTCACGCTTCCCGTCGCGTGGATCAAGGGATCTGTGGCTTTCCATCGTGGCTTTCCCACCAGGCTTTCCCACGAGACTTTCCCACAGGGCTGTCCCACGTGCCACCGTGGTGTGAGTCGATCCTCGGCTTGAAAGTCGAGGCAGTGCAGGGAAAACAGGTTTCCCGGGAATGGACTGAGATATCTGGGAGACTCTGGGAATGGTGGCACGACCTTGGAGTTCCCCTCGCCTTTCCTGTGGAGAGCGCCTCCTCTTGAGATGCGACGGGAACGCCGGGAATTATTTCCCGACCACGCAGGGAAAGGATCCCTCCTCTCGAGTTAGGAGGCAGAAATGGGGCTCCTCTGGATGTGGGCGGGACTCTCGTGCTTCCTCTCGAGTGGAGACGGGTATGTCGGGGAACTTCTTGAGTTGCAGCAAGGGTGTGAAGGACCTTTGGAAGTTCCAGAGGTTAGGTGTGATTAGCCTCGAGACGCCTCAGCGGAAATGGGCCTCATCTCGCCTGGAGTGGAGAACCTCCTGGATGTTCTCGTGTTGCGGCAGGTGCTCTCGACTTACGACGGGGACCTCAGGGACCCACTCTGTTGGCCTCAGGAAAGGCCAGTCCGCATGCGAGTTGCTCGGGGGCCTCTCGGGATTCCTCTCCCGTCGATGCCGGGGCCTAAGACTGCCGGGAGCCAGTGTGAGGAAGCCCGCCCGTGACAAGGTTATGAGGATGGAAGCTGACATACGCAAGGCATGCTCAGACTTCAGGGACCCCTCTGGAAATTTTTAATCATGTACCCCAACAAAAATCTGCCGGTTTTTGTGCTCTGCTTTTTCACTCTTCTGACCTTTTCTGGAAAAAGTCAATTCAGGGCGTTAGTCTTCTGCATTTGAAAGAGTGTTTCAATCCAAAAAACCTCTGATGGCTTTCTAGCCTGCCTGTAGGACTCGTACAGCTGCGCTTGTGATTGTTTGAGGCCTCCTGACCGCAGGAGGCACAGGAAGCTTAAAACATCCTAGGAATGCAGGAGCTTCCGAGGAGTCAAAATCTTTAGAATAGGACTGATTAAAAGTTTCATTTTTTGGGTCAATGCTTGCTGCCAAATTTTCATATCCTTTATTATTAGATATAGTTGGTATATAGAAAAACAAGTAGTAGACCTGGTATTAGCAACATTAGATCTTTGAGTTAAGTACCTTCTTTGTTATAACCCACTGCACCTTTGTTCTATAGAGATGTAACTTTAATGCTTTAAGGAGATGCAGATTAAGAAAAAACTTCAGGGGAAACAAAATTAACATTCATTAAGGAAGAGAGCCAAAAAGTGTTAACAAGCCTCTTGGCCAGAAGATAATGTAAATCACCTGAGACCTTTAGTATACAAAATGATATACAGAAAGAATCTGGGTTGCGAACACTACATAATTTTGTGTTATCCATTGATCTCCATGTTTTATCAAAAGTATAAAAGGCCTTCTGAACAATAAAGGAGGAGGCCAGGGGCCGGGGGCCAGTTTCTCGGACCAGCTTCTCGAACTAGTCTCTCAGCCTGGTTTCTTGGGACTCTGGCTCCCCCCGTGTCTTTCTCACTCTTTCTTCTTCTCTACCTTTCCTTCTCTCTGCTCTTTACTTTAACTTCAGGCTGAATCTCCACCTGGAGTGCGGAGGCTCGCCAGGTCTACTTACTTGTCCTGGCTGTTAAGACCCACACGAAAGGGAGCTTAAGGCGAGGCACCCTTAGATATTCAAGCGGGTGCCGGTGGCCCAACGTAGGTGGTGCAAATTCCTTGTCTGGAATTTTATTGGCCGTCCGCGTAAACCAAGCTATTCAGTCCTCTTCCTCCACTTAACCTTCTTACTACAATATAGTTTCCTAATCTAATCTTACATTAATAAATAAACAAGTCTTTCCACGCCAACGCCGTCCACCCTTCGAATTCCCTGGATCCACCGGGGCTGGAAGCCGGCATAAGACCTTGTGTGGAGTCGGTGCCGGAACCTGAGGATTCCTCTCCAGTGCTGACATGGAACTTGGGTACTTCTGGAGTCTCCCCAGGGGAGTCAGTCCTCGTCTCGAGTGGGGGCATGCACGTGCGCTATCCTCCTGAGCTGTAGCAGCAGTGTCACGCTTTCCTTCGGGTGGATCAAGGGATCTGTGGCTTCCCTGGAGGCTTTCCCACGAGGCTTTCCCGCAGGGCTGTCCCACGTACCCCCGTGGTGTGAGTTGATCCTCGGCTTGAAGTCGAGGCATTCCAGGGAAAGCAGGTTTCCCTGGAATGGACTGAGACATCTGGGGACTCTGGGAATGGTGGCACGACACTGGAGTTCCTCTCGCTTTCCTGTGGAGAGGCCTCCTGTTGAGATGCGACGGGAATGCCGGGAATTCTTTCCCAAACACGCAGGGAAAGGATCCTGCCTCTCGAGCTAGGAGGCGGAATCGGGGCTCCTCTGGATGTGGGCGGGACTCTCGTGCTTCCTCTCGAGTGGAGACGGGTATGCGGGGGAATTTCTTGAGTTGCAGCAAGGGTGTGAAGGACCCTTTGGAAGTTCCAGAAGTTAGGTGTGATTAGCCTCAAGACGCCTCAGCGGAAATGGCCCTTCTTCATCTGGAAGGGAGAACCACCTGGATTTTGTCGAGTTGCGGCAGGTGCTCTCGACTTACGACGGGGACCTCAGGGACCCGCTCTGCTGGCCTCAGGAAATCCCAGTCCCATGCGAGTTGCTCGGGGGCCGCTCAGGATTCCTCTCCCGTCGAAGCCGGGGCCTAAGATCTTGTGTGGAGTCGGTGCCCGGAACCTGAGGATTCCTCTCCAGTGCTGACATGGATCTTGGGGTACTTCTGGAGTTCCCCAGGGGAGTCAGTCCTCCTCTTGAGTGGCGGCATGCACGTGAGCTTTCCTACCTAGCTGTAGCAGCAGTGTCTTGCTTCCCTTCGCGTGGATCAAGGATCTGTGGCATTCCCTCGAGGCTTTCCCACGAGGCTTGCCCTCGAGGCTTTCCCACAGGGCTGTCCTACGTTGCACCGTGGTGTGTGTCGATCCTCAGCTTGAAAGTCGAGGCAGTGCAGGGAAAACAGGTTTCCCTGGAATGGACGCAGACATCTCTGGGGACTCTGGAAATGGTGGCACGACCCTGAGGTTCTCTCGCCTTTCCTGTGAGAGCGCTCCCTCTTGAGATGCGACGGGAAC
>NW_017216960.1:0-12853 GCF_001704415.2 Capra hircus | reverse complement strand
TTATTTATTACATGCTGCGCCGAAAGTCGGAATCCAGGATAATCAGCTGATGTTCTGTCTCAGGCTCTCATGAGATTGCCATCCTCTGAAGCCTTAACATGCACTGTTATTTACCTGTCCAAGTATGCTTACTCACATAGCAGTAAACCAGTTGCTTGGCTGGTGCTGAGAGAAAAGCCTCGGTTCTTTCACCTGGCCTCTCTAAAGCGCTCCCTGAGTGTTCTCAAAATGATAAGCTGCTTTCTAGAGAGTGATCAAGGAGCGCAAGACACTCGCAGTCACTTTTATGGACCTAGTCTCAGATGCTTCAGTGTTCGTTTCTACAATATTTCAACGTTAGAAGTGACCACTAACGCCACCACGCACCTGTGAAGGAGAGGAAGAACTGTCGACGTAATTAAAACCACGGACACACGATGCCAATATGATTTACATGCTGTACGGTCCAAAATTCCATTTCCTTCCAATGCCTTTTAAATAATTTATCGTTTACAGCAGTTAACTTCAATTCAACCTTGTCATTAAGTCAGTCCACTATGGATCAATCCACGTATACAGTATCTCAAGTCTTCTGTTGCACTCATTGTGTACGTATTCATTGCCAACCCCATGGACCTCAGCACTGCAGGCTTCCCTGTCCATCAACATCTTGACCATAAGCACCAGACTGAGATTACGATAATCTTGCTCTAAGTGCGAATACTCACACTCAACTTACTGACGTGAGTAATAATCCCACAATCCACCTCTACTACCGCTCTCTGCATCCCTTGACAAATCTCTTTATCAACATCACCGCCTCCAATCCTATGGATATCCCTCAGTTACACGAGAAGTAGACAGTGAAGAATAAACTAGGAGTCAACAGATTCAAATCTACATCTCACATTGTTTTAAGCTGCTAGTTCTGGGTAATTGGTTATGCAGCAGTTCAGTAATGCACTGCCAACTTTAGGCAATGTCTTTATTCAGAGCTGCCTGTCCATCTAGTCCAATCTAATCCACAATCTGCTACTTCAGTTTAGAAAACATAGCCCACCTTGATTTGACCACCCTCAGTATCAGATCACATATCATTTCACTCACCTGAATATCTCACCAGCCTTGCCTAGCCTCAGCAATGATCCTCTCAGTTGAGCCAGAATCTAACCTCACCCTTATAGTGGTCTTAATAAGCTTCCATCCACTGACACCCATTCTGTTATTGTTGTCCATTGCTTTTCAGTCTCCCATCTCTGTTTGCAATCCCATGGACCACCCTGTTCCTTAGCTATAAATCCCACCTGCATCCCTGCTGGAGTCAGACATAAGCTCAATCTTCTCCCATATTATAATACCCCACTGTAGTACTCTTACCTTGAATAAAGTTTTTTACCCACCTTTCCTAAGTGTTATGAATAATTTTAAACATTTCCAATTTCTGTTAGTAAGGATTATTTTCAAAGGAATATAGTTTTATCCGTTTACTCTTTATACTATATTCATTTGGGGGAACAAATTTCTAGAATTAAAACATTTCATGTTTTTACCATACAAACAGAAAATATCTTTGAAAATACATTTACATTTCTTTAAAATATGTAGTAATCTGAAAAGGATGTGTATAAAGACATGTCAGTGTATATACACAAATATCCTCAGAGGTCCCAGGAAAACTTCTCAGTAAACTATAAATGAAATTCAGCCTGTAAATAGTGAAATCTTTGGAAGCAACTTGCCAAAAATCGTAGACAATGAAATTTTAATTAAAAAACATGTATACATAAAAATATTTGGGATTCAGACAAAATTGCTAAATAAAGATAGGTCAATACCTAAACCATCTATTGAAAAAAAAAAAAAAGAAATCCTGAGTATCATGTAATAACCTATAATGGAAAAGAAATTACAAAAGAATAGATACATATCTGCATAACTAAATCACTCTGATATACATCTGAAAATCAACATTGTAAATCAAGCATATTTACAGGAAAAAAATAGTAAAGAAAGCTTCTAAAATACAAAATTATGAAGGAAAAAATCCTAAAGAATGTAGAAAGTATATATGAATTGAAACAAAAATAGAAAACAACAAAAATAAAACTTGTTGGGATAATAAAACAAGAGCTGCTTCTTGGAGAAAGAAAATCAGAAACATTGATACAACTGTGGCAAATCTAATAAGGGGACAAGGAGGTTAATTCCAATACTACAATGAGAAATGAAATGGGATTATGAAGGAGGATAATATTCAACTCTGAGTGGAATCACTTTTGTTTCAGGAAAGGTCCAATCAAGCAAAACCTGGGGAAAGAAAGAAAGGAAAGAAAGAAGAGAGACAAGGAAGAAAGCAAGAAAAAGAAAGGAAAGGAGAAGGAAAGAAAACAAATGTCTCAACAAATGTTGTAAATATCCAATAAAACAATTCTCTTCAAGATCTAAAACAGAAACGGAAATTTATTAAGCCAGATACTCATTGCTTTTGATGGTACTCAGAACAAGAAAGCCCATTTACACATCACTGGTTTAGAAGTTTAAGAACTGGCCAACACAATATGATTACTTAATCATTCCTTTTTTTTTTTTTTTTTGCTTTTTTTTTCTAACTTTTATTTAATTGTTAAGTCTTCTATTTCTCCTCTAATTTTTATTTCTATAACCTATTATTACTATATTTTTTTTGTTTGTTTTTTAAAGAAAGACTTTTTTTTTTTTTTTTTTTAAGGCAAACACCATATACAGTCTTTGGATGGTTGTTGATGGCTTTTTTTTTTTTTTTTGATTGTTTGTTTTTTAATAATTTTTTCTTTTCTTTTTTTTTCTTTCTTTCTTCCTTTTTCCTTCTGCTTCTCTCTAATATTGTATCTTTGAAAATCCAACCTCTACTCTAGATTTTTAATCTTTGCTCTTAGGTTTTTGTGGTCAATTTTGTACATTTAAAAACCCCAAACTTCACTATCCCAGTTTACCTGAGAGCGAGATTACTGGCTTGACCACTCTCTCCTCCTCTGGACTCTCCTTTTTCTGCACCAGGTGGCCTCTGTCTCTTTTCTCCCCCATCTCTCCTCTATCCAACTCTGTGAATCTCTGTGTGTTCCAGACGGTGGAGAACACCTAAGGAACAGGTTACTGGCAGGATTTGTCTCTCTCCTACTCACTCCTCTCTCTGATCCTCCTGGTCACCTCTGTCTACTTCCTCCCTCTCCTCTTCCCCATATAACTCTGTAAATACCTCTGAGCGGTCCAGACTATAGAGCGCACATAAGGAAGTGACTACTGGCTAGCTTGCTCTCTTCTCTTTTGATCTCACCGCATCTCATTCCAGTTACCTCTAACTACCCCCTCCATCTTCTCTTCTCCTTATAACTCAGTGAACCTCTCTGAGTGTCCCTCAATGTGGAGAAACTTTTCATCTTTAACCTAGATGTTTTATCATCGGTGCTGTATAGATGGAGAAGTCTAGAGGCTACTGTAAAAATAAAACTGAAAACCAGAAGCAGGAGGCTTAAATCCAAAGCCTGAAAACATTAGAGAACTCTTGAATTCAGGGAACATTAAGCAATAGGAGCCCATCTAATGCCTTCATACCTACACCGAAACCAAGCTCCACCCAAGGGCCAACAAATTCCAAAACAAGACATACCACACAAATTCTCCAGCAACACAGGAACACTCCCCTGAGCTTCAATATACAGGCAGCTCAAAATTATCCCCAAACCTTTGATGTCTCGTAACCCATTACGGGTCACTCCATTGCACTCCAGAGAGAAGAAACCAGCTCCACCCACCAAAACT
Source organism: Capra hircus (assembly GCF_001704415.2). Classification (NCBI taxonomy): domain Eukaryota; kingdom Metazoa; phylum Chordata; class Mammalia; order Artiodactyla; family Bovidae; genus Capra; species Capra hircus. The sequence goes on along the minus strand of NW_017216960.1, from coordinate 9,076 downwards.
CCAACACAAGCCTCCCTAACCAGGAAACCTTGACAAGCCACTGATAGAACCCCACCCAAAGTGAGGAAGCTCCATAATAAAGAGAACTCCACAAATTCCCAGAATATAAAAAGGCCACCCCAAATGCAGCAATATAACCAAGATGAAGAGACAGAGGAATACACAGCAGGTAAAGGAACAGGAGAGTTGCCCACCAAACCAAACAAAAGTGGAAGAAGTAGGGAATCTACCGGAGAAGGAATTCCGAATATTGATAGTGAAAATGATCCAAAATCTTGAAATCAAAATGGAATCACAGATAAATAGGCTAGAGACAAGGATTGAGAAGATGCAAGAAAGGTTTAACAAGGACCTAGAAGAAATAAAAAAGAGTCAAAATATAATGAATAATGCCAATAAATGAGATTCAGAAACACTCTGGAGGCAACAATTAGTAGAATAATGGAGGCAGAAGATAGGATTAGTGAAATAGAAGATAGAATGGTAGAAATAAATGAATCAGAGAGGAAACAAGAAAAACGAATTAAAAGAAATGAGGACAATCTCAGAGACCTCCAGGACAATATGAAACGCTCCAACATTCGAATTATAGGAGTCCCAGAAGAAGAAGAAGACAGAAAGAAAGATCATGAGAAAATCCTTGAGGAGATAATAGTTGAAAACTTCCCTAAAATGGGGAAGGAAATAATCACCCAAGTCCAAGAAACACAGAGAGTTCCAAATAGGATAAACCCAAGGCGAAACACCCCAAGACACATATTAATCAAATTAACAAAGATCAAACACAAAGAACAAATATTAAAAGCAGCAAGGGAAAAACAACAAATAACACACAAGGGGATTCCCATTAGGATAACAGCTGATCTTTCAATAGAAACTCTTCAGGCCAGGAGGGAATGGCAAGACATACTTAAAGTGATGAAAGACCAATAACCTACAGCCCAGATTACTGTACCCAGCAAGGATCTCATTCAAATACGAAGGAGACACCAAAAGCTTTACAGACAAGCAAAAGCTGAGAGAATTCAGCACCACCAAACCAGCTCTCCAACAAATTCTAAAGGATATTCTCTAGACAGGAAACACGAAAACGGTGTATAAACCCGAACCCAAAACAATAAAGTAAATGGTAACGGGATCATACTTATCAATAATTACCTTAAACCGATTATTTAAAAAGAATAAAAATATGCCATGTTATTGTAAAAAGACAGCAGAAATAATTTTTTAAAAATTATTTCTACAAATACTAATTTTACTTACAATATTTTGGCACATTAATAAAACAATAAATTTTACCTGAAAGAACCAAGCAAAGCAGACAAGGAAATTCACAAAGGGCAGTAACAAAATAGGTAATCTTGACAGATATTCAATATATTTGTAAAGAAAACAAAGTGTCATTGTGTGAACAAAATATAGAGGGATCAATAGAAAAACAGAGGAAGCTCCTGAAAGAACTCAACTCACTATTAACTATCTTTTTTTGCAGGCACAGAAACTGACTCAAGTTAATTCTAAGAAGCAAAGCCCTGATGATATTATCTCTTCTTTTTGTGTGTGTGTGTGTGTGGAAAATTTAGGAAATTTAGGCTGGAGAAGGAAGAGGATAGAGACTTCAAGTGGCCTTTAAGGAGGAGGAGGAAAGATAGGGGGTTGAAGATTTGATTGTGTTATTTGAACAGCATTGGTGAAGCTCAAACAAGGGAGGTAGCAAGCCATGCAGGCCTACGGAAAAAGCATTTCCAGAAGAACAGCACTTGCAGTCTTTGGATCGGGGAAGAAATGGAATTTGATGGAGGAAAACCAAGGCCAGTGTTGTCAAAAGGAGAACATTAGTGGGGAAAATAGTAGAGTAGAAGGACAGAGAATGGGAAAAGAGGAAGCAGTCAGGGACCATACTGCTGGAACCTTTTTATCTGGCAATAAACACAGCTTGTACTCCTTAGGAGCATACTTCACAGCGACTAACAGTAACAGTGTTTGATAATACTAAGCAACAATAAAAACACATAATGATAACATTTCGTATTTTTTACTATAGAAAACGAAGAAAGGAGATAAGAATACAATAGTCTGATTATTTATTTATACATAGAGTTTTCACCTGAGACCAGAACACACACACACTCTTTATACAACTAAAAGTGGTTTAAGCTGACACTCAGCAAAGAGCTTTGGCGCCAAGTAAACTAACTGGAAAGGCCTAGGAAAATATTCAAAGTGCAAATAAATCAATCAAGCCTTTGAGGAAATAAACACAATTTATTTGAATTTCAATTTACACTCAGGAAATTACCTAAAATGGAGACAACAGATTCACTACAGCATAATCATCTGTAGTCCTTCCTCTTCAGTTCTGAGAGGGATGCTATCCCCTTGGTGATTAGCACCTTCCAGCATTTTGTGAAAGCTTAGAGGACTTAAATAAATTGAGGATGGGGGAGAGTGGGAGAGACAAAGAGGAGGAGAAAGGAAGAGGAAACGGAGAGATTTCTCCTGGCACAGGTCTACAGATAGGGCTTCCTTGAATGGTGCACAGAGATTGCTAGGTATCTGTGCCAGAAGTGGAGAAGGGGGTAACATTCAACTCCAGGAGATTCAACTCCAAGAACCTAACGGAGGCAGCCAAGTGTGCTGATGTTCAAGGAACCAATACTTAAGAGGGAACCCCACAGGTCTGTGACACAGCCCTTGGGAGACCGCAAGAAAAAGGTTACCACAAGTATAATCGCACATTAGAGGAAGGAAAACTCTATGACCTGACAATTACTGAAATACATGAGACAATTCTTGCACATCAGACTGTGTCAAGACTGAAACTCAATTAGTTTGATACAATGGGAAATTACACACGCAGAGAATTAGCTGTTAACTGTACTACATTTGTGTCCAAGGCAAGATAAGATACAAAACTGAAATCTTCACGTGTTCAACTAGGGTAAGACACATGTAACTGGAAAAGGTAAGGACGACTTCTAAAAAGGGTTTAATCACCCTGGACTATTTTCACCCACTATATTTACTATTCTTGGACAACATGTGGGGTGAGGCTTTGGAAACCACTGCCTGTGGAGCCTTCAGTGTGTGGGGGCCATGGGCTGGCCTGTGGAAATGATGGACGTGGCTATGAAAAGACCCGGGATGGTGAGGCTAAAGTCCTGCTGAAATGGGCAGAGAGCTGAAGGAGAAGGAGTCACCAGACTGCCTGCTGCACTGGAGACTTGTTCCACACACATGTGAAAAGGAGAACTGGGAAGGTCCTGGGCCAGTGCTGCCCCAGATCAGCCCAGCAGCCAGCACAGACCCTCCCTGAGGGTGGCACACACTGGCACGATATGACACAAAACATGAGACGTGCTAAAGTATGCTGTATGCTGCAAAACCACAGGCATCCTAGGAGAGACATGCCTTAAGTGTGGCATGCCTCCAGGCACTTCCAGCCTGCCTCCTTGGCAGTGCCCAAAGGCGAGGAAAGCACAAGTGGGTTTACCTGTGTGACCCTATGCCGGGATATGCTTGTGAGGGAGGGAACAGAGAAAAGACAAGGGCGATGGGTAAACTGCATGTCCCAAGGACCTCAGGAGAGTGGGAGACAGACAAGCCCTGGGGCAGTTCAGGGCCTGCTGGTTTTCAGGGTCCAGACCTTAGGCAGTAGCAGTTGTGCCAAAGATACCCCATGGTCCGTGATGAAAGTTCTGACATGAATTACTTCTTTACATCTTTCAGGGTGTAATCCCTCAGCTATCTCAGCAGAAAACCAAGACAGAGTCAGCCTTATTATGAAGACATGTGTGATTGTGGCTTTGGAGTGGGGTGCTTTGCCATGAACGCCAGTAAGATTATCAGGAGACACACCAAGGTTTTAAGATAACATATTTAAGTTCAGCTCGGACTGAAAGGACCAGCAATAGTACAAAATAAGAGCGCTGGACTCCTACCTTCTACAAGCAGGATGCAGGCTAGGGAGACTGTTTCATGTAACCATATACTAGCCACCTTTCATGCAATGGCATCATGTCAGGGGGTTAGAATTAAAAAATCAGAGACTGAAGCCTAGGAGTTTCCAGGCCTTAAATTACTAATCAAAGGACTGCCCACAAGAACCCGTGGGATTTCAGAACTGCTACTATTGACTCCCATCTCCCCTCCCCTTTCTGGAACAGGAGTGTCTATGAAGGTTATCTATGCCTGACCCACCACTGTATGTTGGCTGTGAAAGTGAGCAGATTAACTCATCTCTTTTGTTCACACATCCTCAGGTCTAGAGGAACTACACTTGTATAATTTGAATTGATGTGTTGGAGACTTGAGAGGGTCCTGGACTGCAAGATCAAACCAGTCAATCCTAAAGTAAATTTCTGTTGCATATTCATTGAAAGGACTGATGCTGAAGCTGAAGCTCCAATACTTGGGCTATGTGATGCGAATAACTGACACACTGGAAAGACCATGATGTGGAAAAAAATGAAGGTAGGAGAAGAGGACAGCAGAGGATGGGATTGTTGGATAGCATCATCGACTCAATGGACTTGAGTCTGGGCAAGCTCCTGGAGTTGATGGACAGGGAAGCCTGCAGTGCTGCAGTCCATGGGGTTGCAAAGAATACGACACAACTGAGCAACAGAACACTTGAGATACTGTATACGTGGACCCTGATCCATAGCTGGACCTGACTTAAATGACAAGGTCCCTGAACTTCAAGTTAATGCTGTAACGGATAAATTATTTAAAAGCATTGGCAGGAAAATGCATTTTGGACATACAAGCATGTAAACAATATCTGGTCATGTGTGTACCACGTGGTTTTCAATTATGTCCACAGTTCCTTCCTTCTCCCCTTCACATGCGTGGTGGACTTAGTGGGCTCACTTCTAATGTTAGAATATTGTAGAAACGAACAATGAAGCATCTGAGACTAGGCCATAAAAGGCACTGCAGCGTCCTTGCGCATCCTCTTGGATCACACACTCTAGAAGCCAGCTTAGTCATATCTTGAGAACACTCAGGGAGCTCTTTAGAGAGGCCCATGTGAAAGAACCGAGGCTTTCTCCCAACAGCCAGCAAGCAAACTGGTTTTGACAGCTATGTGAGTAAGCCGTCTTGGAAGGAAATCCACCAGTGCATGTCAAGGCTTCAGAGGATGGCAATCTCATGAGACACTGAGGCAGAACACTCAGCTGAATTACTCCTGGATTCCCAACTTTCAGCAGCAGTATGAAAAAATATTGTTTTAAGCTGCTAGTTCTGGGTAACTGGTTATGCAGCAGTTCAGTAATGCACTGCCAACTTTGAGCAATGTCTTTATTCAGGGCTGCCTGTCCATCTAGTCCAATCTAATCCACAATCTGCTACTTCAGTTTAGAAAACATAGCCCACCCTTGATTTGACCACCCTCAGTATCAGATCACATATCATTTCACTCACCTGAATATCTCATCAGCCTTGCCTAGCCTCAGCAATGATCCTCTCAGTTGAGCCAGAATCTAACCTCACCCTTATAGTGGTCTTAATAAGCTTCCATCCACTGACACCCATTCTGTTATTGTTGTCCATTGCTTTTCAGTCTCCCATCTCTGTTTGCAATCCCATGGACCCACCCTGGTTCCTTAGCTATAACTCCCACCTGCATCCCCGCTGGAGGTAGATGTAAGCTCAATCGCTCTCCCATATTATAACACCCCACTGTAGTACTCTTACCTTGAATAAAGTTTTTCTTACCACCTTTCCTAAGTGTTATGAATAATTTTTTTAACATATCCAAGTTCTGTTAGTAAGAATTATTCTCAAAGGAATATAGTTTTATACCATTACTCTTTATGCTATATTCACTTGGGAGAAAAATTTCTAGAATTAAAACATTTTATGTTTCTACCATACAAACAGAAAATATCTTTGAAAATACATTTACATATCTTAAAACATGTAGTAATCTGAAAAGGATGTGTATAAAGACATGTCATTGTATATACACACATAACCTCAGAGCTCCAAGGAAAATTTCTCAGTAAACTATAAATGAAAACATTCAGCCTGAAAATAGTGAAATCTTTGGAATCAACTTGCCAAAAATCTTAGACAATGAAATTTTAATTAAAAAATATGCATACATAAAAATATTTGGAATTCAGACAAAATTTTAAAGAAAGATAGCTCAATCCCTAAACCATCTATGGAAAAAAAAAAAAACAGAAAAGAAAAGAAATCCTGAGTATCATGTAACAACCTATAATGGAAAAGAACCTACAAAAGAATAGATAGGTATCTGCATAACTAAATCACTCCTATATACAACTGAAACTCAACATTGTAAATCAAATATATTTACAGAAAAAAGACTGTAAACAAAGCTTCTAAAATCAAAGTTATAAAGAAAAAAAAATCCTAAAGAATGTAGAAAGTATGTATGAATTGAAACAAAAATAGAAAACAACAAAAATAAAACTTGTTGGGATAATAAAACAAGAGCTGCTTCTTGGAAAAAGAAAATCAGAAATATTGATACAACTGTGGCAAATCTAATAATGGGAGAAGGAGGTTAATTCCAATCCTACAAATGAGAAATGAAATGGGATTCTGAGAGGATAATATTCAACTCTGAGTGGAATCACTTTTGTTTCAGGAAAGGTCCAGTCAAGCAAAAACCTGGGGAAAGAAAGGGAAGGAAAGAAAGAGGAAGAGAGACAAGGGAAGGAAGAGAGACAAGGGAAGAAAGCAAGACAAAGAAAGGAAAGGAGAAGGAAAGAAAAGTAAATGTCTCAACAAATGTTGTAAACTATCCAATAAAACAATTCTCTTCAAGATCTAAAAACAGAAACGGAAATTTATTAAGCCAGATACTCATTGCTTCTGATGGTACTCACAACAAGAAAGCCCATTTACACATCACTGTTTAGAAGTTTAGAACTGGCCAATACAATACGATTATTTAAAAAAAGAAAAATATGCCATGTTATTTGTAAAAAGACAGACAGCAGAAATAATTTTTTAAAAATTATTTCTACAAATACTAATTTTACTTACAATATTTTGGCAACATTAATAAAACAATAAATTTTACCTGAAAGAACAAGCAAAGCAGACAAGGAAATTCACAAACGGCAGTAACGAAATAGTAATCTTGACAGATATTCAACATATTTGTAAAGAAAACAAAGTGTCATTGTGTGAACAAAATATAGAGGTATCAATAGAAAAACAGAGGAAGCTCCTGAAAGAACTCAACTCACTATCAACTATCTTTTATTTGCAGGCACAGAAACTGACTCAAGTTAATTCTAAGAAGCAAAGCCCTGATGTTATTATCTCTTCCTTTTTTTTTGTGTGAAAATTTAGGAAATTTAGGCTGGAGAAGGAAGAAGAGGATAGAGACTTCAAGTGCCTTTAAGGAGGAGGAAAGAGAGGGGGTTGAAGATTTGATTGCGTTATTTGAACAGCATTGGTGAAGCTCAAACAAGGGAGGGAGCAAGCCATGCAGGCCTACGGGAAGAGCATTTCCAGAATAACAGCACTTGCAGTCTCTGGATCCGGAAGAAATGGAATTTGATGAAGGAAAACCAAGGCCAGTGTTGTCAAAAGGAGAACATTAGTAGGGAAAATAGCAGAGCAGAAGGACAGAGAATGGAAGAGAGGAAGCAGTCAGGGACCATATTGCTGGAACCTTTTTAATCTGGCAATAAATACAACTTGTACTCCCTTAGGAGCATACTTCACAGCAACTAACAGTAACAGTGTTGATAATACTAAGCCAACAATAAAAACACATAACGAAAACATGCCTTATTTTTTACTATAGAAAACGAAGAAAGGAGATAAGAATACAATAGTCTGCATATTTATTTATACATAGAGTTTTCACCTGAGACCAGAACACACACACACCACACTCTTTATACAACTAAAAGTGGTTTAAGCTGACACTCAGCAAAGAGCTTTGGCCCAAGTAAACTAACTGGAAAGGCCTAGGAAAATATTCAAAGTGCAAATAAATCAATCAAGCTTTGAGGAAATAAACACAATTTATTTGAATTTGAATTTACACTCAGGAAATTACCTAAAATGGAGACAATAGATTCACTAGAGCTTAATCATCTGTAGTCCTTCCTCTCAGTTTCTGAGAGCGATATGCTAAACCCTTGGTGATTAGCACTTTCGCAGCATTTGTGAAAGCTTAGAGGACTTAAATAAATTGAGGAGGGGAGAGAGGGGAGAGACAAAGAGGAGGAGAAAGGAAGAGGAAACAGACGGATTTCTCCTGGCACAGGTCTACAGACAGGATCCCAGCTTCCTTGAATGGTGCACAGAGATTGCTAGGTATCTGTGCCAGAAGTGGAGAAGGGGTGACATTCAACTCCAGGAGGAGATTCAACTCCAAGAACCTACGGAGGCAGCCAAGTGTACTGATGTTCAGGAACCAATACTTAGAGGGTACCCCAGAGGTCTGTAAAGAGCCCTTGGAGACCGCAAGAAAAAAGGTTTCCACATGTATAATCACAGATTAGTTGGTAGGATAGATTAGAGGAAGGAAAACTCTATGACCTGACAATTACTGAAATACATGAGACAATTCTTGCACATCAGACTGTGTCAAGAAAGACTGAAACTCAATTAGTTTGATACAATGGGAAATTACACACGCAGAGAATTAGCTGTTAACTGTACTACATTTGTGTCCAAGGCAAGATAAGATACAAAACTGAAATCTTCACGTGTTCAACTAGGGTAAGACACATGTAACTGGAAAAGGTAAGGACGAGTTCTAAAAAGGGTTTAATCACCCTGGACTATTTCATCCACTATATTTACTATTCTTGGACAACTCCATTGTAGCTTAAGGGTAAGAGAACTCAATTTAGCCCAGTTCAAAAGCTGAACAGATTCCCTGTGTTTGATCCTTTTCAGTTAAAACTATGGGTCCAGCACAAATCAAAGTGCACGTCAAGGCCTTTTTCCTTTTGGGAATTTTAACTTGCTTTGCTACTGTGTCTGACAGGGATATGCCTACCTCATTGTGACTACAGGCCAGCCAAATGGCAAAGGGGATGAATGAATCAAATTCCCCTTTTGATCACTCAAA
>NW_017216959.1:0-12855 GCF_001704415.2 Capra hircus | reverse complement strand
CTCAGCGGAAAATGGCCTCATCTCACCTTGGGAGGGGAGAAACCTCCTGAATTTTCTCGGAGTTGTGGCAGGTGCCTCTGACTTACGAAGGGGACCTGATTGGCACCCGCAGCTTGGTGGCTGCGGAAAGGCCTAGTCCCCATGGGAGTTTGCTCGGGGTGGGGCCTCTCGGGATTCCTCTTTCCCTCGATGCCGCGGGGGCTAAGATTCTTGTGTGTTTAGTCGGCTGGAACCTGAGGACTTCCTCTCCAGTGCTGACCAGATCTTGGGAGTAACTGACTGGAGATCTCCCAAGGGTAGTCAGTTCTCGTCATCGGAGTGGGGGCAATGCAACGTGCGCCTCGACGAGCTGTAGCAGAGTGTCAACGCATTCCCTTCTTGTAGGAATCAAGGTTCAGGGGTTTTACTCGAGGCATTTCCCATATGAGGCTTTCCCACGAGCTTTCCCACATGGCTGTCTCACGTGCCACCGTTGTCATGAGTCCATCCGGCTTGAAAGTCGAGGCAGTGCAGATGGAAAACTGGTTTCCCTGGCTTGGACATGAGCATCTGGGGGACTCTGGAGAAAGGGGGCCACGGACCCTGGAGTTCCTCTCGCCTTATCCTGTGGACGAGCGCCTTCCTGCTTGGGAGATGCGACGGGAACGCCCAGGAAATACTTTATCCGACACGTATGGATAAGGATCCCTCCTTTCTGGAAATATTGAGGCGCGAAACGGGGCTCCTCTGCATGTGGCATGGACTCTCGTGCTTATCCTCTCTGGGGGGAAACGGTATGTCGAGAACTTCTTGAGTTGCCAGCCAAGGTTGTGTGAAAGACGCTTTGAAGTCCAGAGGTTAGGTGTGATTAGTCTCGAGACGCCTCAGCACAAAATGGGCCTCATGTCGCCTGAAGGGGGAACCTCCTGAACTTTCCGAGATTATGGCTGGCAGGTGCTGTTCGACTTTAAGACGGGTCGCGCAGGGACCCGCTCTTCGGTGGCCTCAGAAAGGCCAGGTCACCATGCGAGTTGCTCGGGGCCTCTCGGGATTCTCTCCCTCGATGCCGAGCGCACTTATACCTTGTGTGGAGTCGGTGCCGGAACCTGAGAAAAACCTCTCCAGTGCTTACATGACCTTGGGCGTACTTCTTGGAGTCCTGCCCAGTGTGGAGTCAGTCCTCGATCTCTAGTGATGCATGCACGTGCAATTTCCTCCAAGAGCCTGCTAGCATCAGTGTCACCCTTCCCTTCGCGTGGATCCAGGAATCTGTGGCTTTCTGTGGGGCTTCTCACGCAGCGTTTGCCACGAGGCATTTCCACGACGCTTTACCCACTGGGCTGTCTCACGTGCCCACGCGTGTTGTTGAGTCGTCCCTTGGCTTGAAAGTCGAATGGCAGTGCTGGGGAAACTGGTTTCCCTGTTATGGACTAAGCATCTGGGGGACTCTGGGAATTGGTGGCACGACCCTGGAGTTCCTCTCGCCTTTCTGTGGAGACGCCTCCTCTTGAGATTCGACGGAACACAAGGGAATTCGTTCCCGACACTCGGGGAAAGGATCCCTCCTTCTCGAGCTTAGGAGCAAAACGGGGCTGCCTCTGGATGTTGCCGAGGAACCTCTCGCTGCTTTCCTCTCGATGCGAGACGGTATGTCGGGGGGACGTTCTTGAGTTGCAGCAAGGGTGTGAAGGAACCCTTTGGGATAGTTCCAGATGTTAGTGTGTTTACCTCAAGACGCTCAGCGGAAATGGCCCTCATCTCGCCTGGAGGGGAGACCTCTGATTTTTTCGAGTTGCGGCAGCGCCCTCTCACTTACGACGGTACCTCAGGGACCCGCTCTGGTCGGCCTCAGAAGGCCCAGTCCATGCGATTGTGCTCGCGGGCCTCTCGGATTCCTCTCCCCTGCAATGCCGGGTAGCGTAAGACCTTGTGAGAATCTGTGCCGCGAACCCTGATAGGATTTCCTCTCCAGTGCCACATGGATCTTGGGGTACTTCTGGAGTCTCCCAGGGGAGCAGTCCCGTCTCGGATTGGGGCATGCACTGAGCCGCTTTCCTCGCAGCAGTGCAGCAGATGTCTCGCCTTCCCTTCGCGTGGATCAAGGGCTATCGGTGGCTCCCACGAGGCTTTCCACAGGGCTGTCCCACGTGCCACCGTGGTGTGAGTGGATCCTCGGCTTGAAAGTCGAGGCAGTGCAGGGAAAACAGGTTTCCCTGGAATGGACTGAGATATCTGGGGGACTCTGGGAATGTGGCACGACCCTGGAGTTCCTCTCGCCTTTCCTGTGGAAGCGCCTCCTATTGAGATGAGACGGGAACGCGGGAATTCTTTCCCAACCACGCAGGGAAAAGGATCCCTCCTCTGAGCTAGGAGGCGGAAACGGGTCTCCTCTGGATGTGGGCAGGACTCTCGTGCTTCCTCGAGTGGAGACGGGAATGTCGGGGAACTTCATGAGTTGCAGCAAGGGTGTGAAGGACCCTTTGGAAGTTCCAGATGTTAGATGTGATTAGCCTCCAGATGCCTCAGCGGAAATGGGCCTCATCTTGCCTCTACGGTAGAACCTCCTGCATTTTCTCGAGTTGCGGCAGGTTGCTCTCGACTTACGACAGGGACCTCAGGGACCCGCTCTGGTGGCCTCAAGAAAGGCCAGTCCCCATGCGAGTTGCTCGGGGCCTCTCGGATTCCTCTCTCCCGTCGATGCCGGAGCCTAAGACCTTGCTTGGAGTCGGTGCCGGAACTGAGGATTCCTCTCCAGTGCTGACATGGATCTTTGGGCTACTTCTGGAGTCTCCCCAGGGGAGCATCCTCGTCTCGAGTGGGGCATGCACGTGCGCATTACTCCCGAGCTGTAGCAGCAGTGTCACGCTTCCCTTCGCGTGGATCAAGGGATCTGCGCGAGCTTTCCCACGAGGCTTTCCCACAGGGCTGTCCCACGTGCCACCGTGATGTGAGTCGATCCTCGGCTTGAAAGTCGATGGCAGTGCAGGGAAAACAGGTTTCCCTGGAATGGACTGAGACATCTGGGGACTCTGGGAATGGTAGCATGACCCTGGAGTTACTCTCGCCTTTCCTGTGGAGAGCGCCTCCTCTTGAGATCGACGGGGAACGCCGGGAATTCTTTCCCGACCACGCAGCGGAAAGGATCCCACCTCTGGAGCTAGGAGGCGGAAACGGGGCTCCTCTGGATGTGGCCGGGACTCTCGTGCTTCCTCTCGAGTGGAGACCGGGTATGTTGGGGAACTTCTTGAGTTGCCAGCAAGGGTGTGAAGGACCCTTTGGAAGTTCCAGAGCTTAGGTGTGATTAGCCTCGAGACGCCTCAGCGGAAATGGGCCTCATTCCACCTGGAGGGGAGAACCTCCTGAATTTTCTCGAGTTGCCGGCAGGTGCTCTCGACTTACGAAGGGGACCTGAGGACCCGCGCTGCTGGTGGCCTCATGAAAGGCCAGTCCCATGGGAGTTGCTCGGGGGCCTCTCGGGATTCCTCTTCCCTCCGATGCCGGGGCCTAAGATCTTGTGTGGAGTCGGTGCTGGAACCTGAGGATTCCTCTCCAGTGCTGACATGGATCTTGGGGTACTTCTGGAGTCTCCCAGGGGAGTCAGTCCTCGTCTCGGAGTGGGGGCATGCACGTGCGCTCCCGAGCTGTAGCAGGAGTGTCACGCTTCCCTTCTTGTGGATCAAGGGTTCAGGGGTTTACCTCGAGGCTTTCCCATGGGCTTTCCACGAGGCTTTCCCACAGGGCTGTCTCACGTGCCACCGTTGTATGAGTCGATCCTCGGCTTGAAAGTCGAGGCAGTGCAGGAAAACTGGTTTCCCTGGCTTGGACTGAGCATCTGGGGGACTCTGGGAATGGTGGCACGACCCTGGAGTTCCTCTCGCCTTTCCTGTGGAGAGCGCCTCCTCTTGAGATGCGACGGGAACGCCAGGAATACTTACCCGACCACGTATGGGAAAGGATCCCTCCTCTGGAACTATGAGGCGGAAAACGGGGCTCCTCTGGATGTGGGCGGGACTCTCGTGCTTCCTCTCGAGGGGACGGGTATGTCGAGGAACTTCTTGAGTTGCAGCAAGGGTGTGAAAGGACCTTTGGAAGTTCCAGAGGTTAGATGTGATTAGTCTCGAGACGCCTCAGCACAATGGGCCTCATCGTCGCCTGAAGGGGAGAACCTCCTGGAATTTTCTCGAGTTGCGGCAGGTGCTCGTGGACTTAAGACCGGGGTCCTCAGGGACCCGCTCTGGTGGCCTCAGGAAAGGCCAGTCACCATGCGAGTTGCTCGGGGCCTCTCGGGATTCCTCTCCCGTCGATGCCGGGCGCCTATGACCTTGTGTGGAGTCGGTGCCGGAACCTGAGATTCCTCTCCAGTGCTGACATGGATCCTTGGGGTACTTCTGGAGTCTCCCCAGGGGAGTCAGTCCTCGTCTCGAGTGGGGGCATGCACGTGCGCATTTCCTCCAGAGCTGTAGCAGCAGTGTCACGCTTCCCTTCGCGTGGATCAAGGGAATCTGGCTTCCGTGGAGCTTTCCACGGAGGCTTTCCCACGAGGCTTTCCCACAGCGGCTGTCCCACGGCTGTCCACGTTGAGTGTGGAGTCGATCCTCGGCTTGAAAGTCGAGGCAGTGCAGGGAAAACAGGTTTCCCTGTAATGGGACTGAGACATCTGGGGGACTCTGGGAATGGTAGCATCGACCCTGGAGTTCCTCTCGCCTTTCCTGTGGAGAGCGCCTCCTCTTGAGATTCGACCGGAACACCGGGAATTCTTTCCCGACCACGCAGGGAAAGGATCCCTCCTTCTCGGAGCTAGGGAGGCAGAAACGGGGCTCTCTGGATGTGCCGGGACTCTCGTGCTTCCTCTCGAGTGGAGACGGGTATGTCGGGGAACTTCTTGAGTTGCAGCAAGGGGTGAAGGACCCTTTGGAATTCCAGATGTTAGGTGTGATTAGCTCGAGACGCCTCAGCGGAAAATGGGCCTCATCTCGCCTGGAGGGGAGAACCTCCTGGAATTTTCTCAAGTTGCGGCAGGTGCTCTCGACTTACGAAGGGGACCTGATGGACCCGCGCTGGTGGCCTCATGAAAGGCCAGTCCCCATGGGAGTTGCTCGGGGGCCTCTCGGGATTCCTCTTCCCTCGATGCCGGGGCCTAAGATCTTGTGTGGAGTCGTGCTGGAACCTGAGGATTCCTCTCCAGTGCTGACATGGATCTTGGGGTACTTCTGGAGTCTCCCAGGGGAGTCAGTCCTCGTCTCGAGTGGGGGCATGCACGTGCGCTCCCGAGCTGTAGCAGGAGTGTCACGCTTCCCTTCTTGTGGAATCAAGGGTTCAGGGGTTTACCTCGAGGCTTTCCCATGAGGCTTTCCACGAGGCTTTCCCACAGGGCTGTCTCACGTGCCACCGTTGTATGAGTCGATCCTCGGCTTGAAAGTCGAGGCAGTGCAGGGAAAACTGGTTTCCCTGGCTTGGACTGAGCATCTGGGGGACTCTGGGAATGGTGGCACGACCCTGGAGTTCCTCTCGCCTTTCCTGTGGAGAGCGGCTCCTCTTGAGATGCGACGGGAACAGCCAGGAATACTTACCCGACCACGTATGGAAAGGATCCCTCCTCTGGAACTATGAGGCGGAAACGGGGCTCCTCTGGATGTGGGCGGGACTCTCGTGCTTCCTCTCGAGGGGAACGGGTATGTCGAGGAACTTCTGAGTTGCAGCAAGGGTGTGAAAGGACGCTTTGGAAGTTCCAGAGGTTAGGATGTGATTAGCCTCCGAGACGCCTCAGCGGAAATGGGCCTCATCTCGCCTGGAGGGAGAACCTCCTGGATTTTCTCGAGTTGCGGCAGGTGCTCTCGACTTAACGACGGGACCTCAGGGACCCGCTCTGGTGGCCTCAGGGAAAGGCCAGTCCCCATGCGAGTTGCCTCGGGGCCTCTCGGGATTCCTCTCCCGTCAATGCCGGGCGCTAAGACCTTGTGTAGGAGTCCGTGTTGCCGGAACCTGAGGATTCCTCTCCAGTGCTCACATGGATCTTGGGCGTACTTCTGGAGTCTCCCCAGGGGAGTCAGTCCTCGTCTCGAGTTGGGGCATGCACAGTGCGCATTACTCCCGAGCTGTAGCAGCAGTGTCACGCTTCCCTTCGCGTGGATCAAGGATCTGCGGCTTTCCCTCGAGCTTTCCCACGAGGCTTTCCCACAGGGCTGTCCCACGTGCCACCGTGATGTGAGTCGATCCTCGGCTTGAAAGTCGAGGCAGTGCAGGGAAAACAGGTTTCCCTGGAATGGACTGAGACATCTGGGGACTCTGGAATGGTGCACGACCCTGGAGTTCCTCTCGCCTTTCCTGTGGAGAGCGCCTCCTCTTGAGATGCGACGGGAACGCCGGGAATTCTTTCCCAACCACGCAGGAAAGGATCCTCCTCTCGAGCTAGGAGGCGGAAACGGGGCTCCTCTGATGTGGGCGGGACTCTCGTGCTTCTCTCGAGTGGAGACGGGTATGTGGGAACTTCTTGAGTTGCAGCAAGGGTGTGAAGGACCCTTTGGAAGTTCCAGAGCTTAGATGTGATTAGCCTCAAGAGCCTCAGCGGAAATGGGCCTCATCTCACTGAGGGAGAACCTCCTGAATTTTCTCGAAGTTGCGGCAGTGCTCTCGACTTACGAAGGGGACCTGATGGACCCGCCTGGTGGCCTCATGAAAGGCAGTCCCCATGGAGTTGCTCGTGGGCCTCTCGGGATTCCTCTCCCCTCGATGCCGGGGCCTAAGACCTTGCTGAGGAGTCGGTGCCGGAACCTGAGGATTCCTCTCCAGTGCTCGACATGGATCTTGGCGTACTTCTGGAGTCTCCCAGGGGAGTCAGTCCTCGTCTCGAGTTGGGGGCATGCACGCGCTTCCTCCCGAGCATGTAGCAGGCAGTGTCACGCTTCCCTTTCTGGATCAAGGGATTCAAGGGGTTACCTCGAGCTTCCCATGAGCTTTCCCACGAGGCTTTCCCACAGGGCTGTCCTCACGTGCCACCGTTGTATGAGTCGATCCTCGGCTTGAAAGTCGAGGCAGTGCAGGAAAACTGGTTTCCCTGGCTTGGACTGAGACATCTGGGGGACTCTGGGAATGGTGGCACGACCCTGGAGTTCCTCTCGCCTTTCCTGTGGAGAGCGCCTCCTCTTGAGATGCGACCGGGAACGCCAGGAATACTTACCCGACCACGTATGGAAAGGATCCCTCCTCTGGAACTATGAGGCGGAAACGGGGCTCCTCTGGATGTGGGCGGGACTCTCGTGCTTCCTCTCGAGGGGAAACGGGTAATGTCGAGGAACTTCTTGAGTTGCAGCAAGGGTGTGAAAGACGCTTTGGAGTTCCAGAGGTTAGGTGTGATTAGTCTCGAGACGCCTCAGCACAAATGGGCCTCATCGTCGCCTGAAGGGAGAACCTCCTGAATTTTCTCGAGTTGCGGCAGGTGCTGTGACTTAAGACGGGGTCCTCAGGGACCCGCTCTGGTGGCCTCAGGAAAGGCCAGTCACCATGCGAGTTGCTCGGGGCCTCTCGGGATTCCTCTCCCGTCGATGCCGGGCCTTATACCTTGTGTGGAGTCGGTGTCCGGAACCTGAGAGACCTCTCCAGTGCTTACATGGACTCTTGGGGGTACTTCTGGAGTCTCCCAGGTGAGTCAGTCCTCGTCTCTAGTGGGATGCATGCACGTGGCAATTTCCTCCAGAGCTGTAGCAGTCAGTGTCACGCTTCCCTTCGCGTGGATCCAGGAATCTGTGGCTTTCCGTGGAGGCTTTCTCACGAGGCTTTGCACGAGGCTTTCCCACGACGTTACCCACTGGGCTGTCTCACGTGCCACCGTGTTGTTGAGTCGATCCTCTGGCTTGAAAGTCGAGCAGTGCTGGGAAAACTGGTTTCCCTGTATATGGACTGAGACATCTGGGGGACTCTGGGAATGGTGGCACGACCCTGGAGTTCCTCTCGCCTTTCCTGTGGAGAGCGCCTCCTCTTGAGATTCGACGGGAAACACCGGGAATTCTTTCCCGACCACGCAGGGAAAGGATCCCTCCTCTCGAGCTAGGAGGCAGAAACGGGGGCTCCTCTGGATGTGCCCGCGGACTCTCGTGCTTCCTCTTCGAGTGGAGACGGGTATGTCGGGGAACTTCTTGAGTTGCAGCAAGGGTGTGAAGGACCCTTTGGAAGTTCCAGATGTTAGATGTGTTTAGCCTCAAGACGCCTCAGCGGAAATGGGCCTCATCTCGCCTGGAGGGGAGAACCTCCTGGATTTTTTCGAGTTGCGGCAGCTGCTCTCGACTTACGACGGGACCTCAGGGACCCGCTCTGGTGGCCTCAGGAAAGGCCAGTCCCCATGCGAGTTGCTCGCGGGCCTCTCGGGATTCCTCTCCCTCAATGCCGGGGCGTAAGACCTTGTGAGGAGTCTGGTTCCGGAACCTGAGGATTCCTCTCCAGTGCCCACATGGATCTTGGGGTACTTCTGGAGTCTCCCCAGGGGAGTCAGTCCTCGTCTCGATTGGGGCGATGCACGAGCGCTTTCCTCCGAGCAGTAGCAGCAGTGTCTCGCTTCCCTTCGCGTGATCAAGGGATCGGGTGGCTTTCCCACGAGGCTTTCCCAACAGGGCTGCTCCCACGTGCCACCGTGGTGTGAGTGGATCCTCGGCTTGAAAGTCGAGGCAGTGCAGGGAAAACAGGTTTCCCTGGAATGGACTGAGATATCTGGGGGACTCTGGGAAATGTGGCACGACCCTGGAGTTCCTCTCGCCTTTCCTGTGGAGAGCGCCTCCTATTGGAGATGGACCGGGAACGCGGGAATTCTTTCCCAACCACGCAGGGAAAGGATCCCTCCTCTGGAGCTAGGAGGCGGAAACGGGTCTCCTCTGGATGTGGGCAGGACTCTCGTGCTTCTCGAGTGGAGACGGGAATGTCGGGGAACTTCATGAGTTGCCAGCAAGGGTGTGAAGGACCCTTTGGAAGTTCCAGATGTTAGATTGATTAGGCCTCCAGATGCCTCAGCGGAAATGGGCCTCATCTTGCCTCTAGGCGGTAGAACCTCCTGCATTTTCTCGAGTTGCGGCAGGTGCTCTCGACTTACGACAGGGACCTCAGGGACCCGCTCTGGTGGCCTCAAGAAAGGCCAGTCCCCCATGCGAGTGCTCGGGGCCTCTCGGGATTCCTCTCCCGTCGATGCCGGAGCTAAGACCTTGCTTGGAGTCGGTGCCGGAACGTGAGGATTCCTCTCCAGTGGCTGACAATGGATCTTGGGCTACTTCTGGAGTCTCCCAGGGGAGGCAGTCCTCGTCTCGAGTTGGGGCATGCACGTGCGGCATTACTCCCGACTGTAGCAGCAGTGTCACGCTTCCCTTCGCGTGGATCAAGGGATCTGCGGCTTTCCCTCGAGGCTTTCCCACGAGGCTTTCCCACAGGGCTGTCCCACGTGCCACCGTGATGTGAGTCGATCCTCGGCTTGAAAGTCGAGGCAGTGCAGGGAAAACAGGTTTCCCTGGAATGGACTGAGACATCTGGGGGACTCTGGGAATGGTAGCATGACCCTGGAGTTACTCTCGCCTTTCTGTGGAGAGCGCCTCTCTTTGAGATGCGACGGGAACGCCGGGGAATTCTTTCCCGACCACGCAGCGAAAGGATCCCACCTACTGGAGCTAGAGGCGGAAACGGGGCTCCTCTGGATGTGGGCGGGACTCTCGTGCTTCCTCTCGAGTGGAGACGGGTATGTGGGAACTTCTTGAGTTGCAGCAAGGGTGTGAAGGACCCTTTGGAAGTTCCAGAGCTTAGGTGTGATTAGCCTCGAGACGCCTCAGCGGAAATGGGCCTCATCTCACCTGGAGGTGAGAACCTCCTGAATTTTCTCAAGTTGCGGCAGGTGCTCTCGACTTACGAAGGGACCTGAGGACCCGCGCTGGTGGCCTCATGAAAGGCCAGTCCCCATGGGCAGTTGCTCGGGGCCTCTCGGGATTCCTCTTCCCTCGATGCGGGCCTAAGATCTTGTGTGGAGTCGGTGCCTGGAACCTGAGGATTCCTCTCCAGTGCTGACATGGATCTTGGGGTACTTCTGGAGTCTCCCAGGGGAGTCAGTCCTCGTCTCGAGTGGGGGCATGCACGTGCGCTCCCGAGCTGTAGCAGGAGTGTCACGCTTCCCTTCTTGTGGATCAAGGGTTCAGGGGTTTACCTCGAGGCTTTCCCATGAGGCTTTCCCACGAGGCTTTCCCACAGGGCTGTCTCACGTGCCACCGTTGTATGAGTCGATCCTCGGCTTGAAAGTCGAGGCAGTGCAGGGAAAACTGGTTTCCCTGGCTTGGACTGAGCATCTGGGGACTCTGGGAATGGTGGCACGACCCTGGAGTTCCTCTCGCCTTTCCTGTGGAGAGCGCCTCCTCTTGAGATGCGACGGGAACGCCAGGAATACTTACCCGACCACGTATGGAAAGGATCCCTCCTCTGGAACTATGAGGCGGAAACGGGGCTCCTCTGGATGTGGGCGGGACTCTCGTGCTTCCTCTCGAGGTGGAAACGGGTATGTCGAGGAACTTCTTGAGTTGCAGCAAGGGTGTGAAAGACGCTTTGGAAGTTCCAGAGGTTAGGTGTGATTAGTCTCGAGACGCCTCAGCACAAATGGGCCTCATGTCGCCTGAAGGGGGAGAACCTCCTGAATTTTCTCGAGTTGCGGCAGGTGCTCGTGGACTTAAGACGGGGTCCTCAGGGACCCGCTCTGGTGGCCTCAGGAAAGGCCAGTCACCATGCGAGTTGCTCGGGGGCCTCTCGGGATTCCTCTCCCGTCGATGCCGGCGCCTTAATACCTTGTGTGGAGTCGGTGCCGGAACCTGAGAAACCTCTCCAGTGCTTACATGGACCTTGGGGTACTTCTGGAGTCTCCCAGGTGAGTCAGTCCTCGTCTCTAGTGGATGCATGCACGTGCAATTTCCTCCAGAGCTGTAGCATCAGTGTCACCCTTCCCTTCGCGTGGATCCAGGAATCTGTGGCTTTCCGTGGAGGCTTTCTCACGAGGCTTTGCCACGAGGCTTTCCCACGACGTTTACCCACTGGGCTGTCTCCACGTGCCACCGTTTGTGAGTCGTCCTTGGCTTGAAAGTCGAGGCAGTGCTGGGAAACTGGTTTCCCTGGTTATGGACTGAGCATCTGGGGGACTCTGGGAATGGTGGCACGACCCTGGAGTTCCTCTCCGCCTTTCCTGTGGAGAGCGCCTCCTCTTGAGATTCGACGGGAACACCGGGAATTCTTTCCCGACCACGCAGGGAAAGGATCCCTCCTCTCGAGCTAGGAGGCAGAAACGGGGCTCCTCTGGATGTGGCCGGGACTCTCGTGCTTCCTCTCGAGTGGAGACGGGTATGTCGGGGAACTTCTTGAGTTGCAGCAAGGGTGTGAAGGACCTTTGGAAGTTCCAGATGTTAGATGTGATTTAGCCTCGAAGACGCCTCAGCGGAAATGGGCCTCATCTCGCCTGGAGGGGAGAACCTCCTGGATTTTTCTCGAGTTGCGGCAGCTGCTCTCGACTTACGACGGGGACCTCAGGGACCCGCTCTGGTGGCCTCAGGAAAGGCCAGTCCCCATGCGAGTTGCTCCGGGCCTCTCGGGATTCCTCTCCCCTCAATGCCGGGGCGTAAGACCTTGTGAGGAGTCTGTTCCGGAACCTGAGGATTCCTCTCCAGTGCCCACATGGATCTTGGGGTACTTCTGGAGTCTCCCCAGGGGAGTCAGTCCTCGTCTCGATTGGGGGCATGCACGAGCGCTTTCCTCCCCGAGCAGTAGCAGCCAGTGTCATCGCTTCCCTTCGCGTGGATCAAGGGATCGGTGGCTTTCCCCACGAGGCTTTCCCACAGGGCTGTCCCACGTGCCACCGTGGTGTGAGTGGATCCTCCGGCTTGAAAGTCGAGGCAGTGCAGGGAAAACAGGTTTCCCTGGAATGGACTGAGATCATCTGGGGGACTCTGGGAATGGTGGCACGACCCTGGAGTTCCTCTCGCCTTTCCTGTGGAGAGCGCCTCTCTTGAGATGCGACAGGAATGCGGGAATTCATTCCCAACACGCAGGGAAAGGATCCCTCCTCTCGAGCTAGGAGGCGGAAACGGGCTCCTCTGGATGTGGGCAGGACTCTCGTGCTTCCTCGAGTGGAGACGGAATGTCGGGGAACTTCTATGAGTTGCAGCAAGGGTGTGAAGGACCCTTTGGAAGTTCCAGATGTTAGATGTGATTAGCCTCCGAGATGCCTCAGCGGAAATGGGCCTCATCTGCCTGGAGGGAGAACCTTCCTGGCATTTTCTCGAGTTGCGGCAGGTGCTCTCGACTTACGACCAGGGACCTCAGGGGACCCGCTCTGGTGGCCTCAAGAAAGGCCAGTCCCATGCGAGTTGCTCGGGGGCCTCTCGGGATTCCTCTCCCGTCGATGCCGGAGCCTAAGACCTTGCTTTGGAGTCGGTGCCGGAACGTGAGGATTCCTCTCCAGTGCTGACATGGATCTTGGGCTACTTCTGGAGTCTCCCAGGGGAGGCAGTCCTCGTCTCGAGTGGGGGGCATGCACGTGCGCATTACTCCGAGCTGTAGCAGCAGTGTCACGCTTCCCTTCGCGTGGATCAAGGGATCTGCGGCTTTCCCTCGAGGCTTTCCCACGAGGCTTTCCCACAGGGCTGTCCCACGTGCCACCGTGATGTGAGTCGATCTCGGCCTTGAAAGTCGAGGCAGTGCAGGGGAAAACAGGTTTCCCTGGAATGGACTGAGACATCTGGGGGACTCTGGGAATGTAGCATGACCCTGGAGTTACTCTCGCCTTTCCTGTGGAGAGCCGCCTCCTCTTGGATGCGACGGAACGCCGGAATTCTTTCCCGACCACGCAGCGAAAGGATCCCACCACTGAGCTAGGAG
>NW_017216958.1:0-12856 GCF_001704415.2 Capra hircus | reverse complement strand
TCGTGCCACCATTCCCAGAGTCCCCAGATGTCTCAGTCCATTCCAGGGAAACCTGTTTTCCCTGCACTGCCTCGACTTTCAAGCGAGGATCGACTCACACCACGTGGCACTTGGGACAGCCCGTGGGAAAGCCTCGTGGGAAAGCCTCGTCGAAAGCCTCGAGGAAAGACACAGATCCCTTGATCCACGCGAAGGGAAGCGTGACACTGCTGCTACAGCTCGCGGAGGAAAGCGCACGTGCATGCCCCCACTCTAGAAGAGGACTGACTCCCTGGGGAGACTCCAGAAGTACCCAAGATCCATGTCAGCACTGGAGAGGAATCCTCAGGTTCCGGCACCGACTCCACACAGATCTTAGGCCCCGGCATCGATGGGAGAGGAATCCCGAGAGGCCCCCGCAAGTCGCATGGGGACTGGCCTTTCCTGAGGCCACCAGAGCGGGTCCCTGAGGTCCCGTCGTAAGTCGAGAGCACCTGCCGCAACTCGAGAAAATCCAGGAGGATCTACCTCCAGGCGAGATGAGGCCCATTTGTGCTGAGGCGTCTCGAGGCTAATCACACCTAACCTCTGGAACTTCCAAAGGGTCCTTCACACCCTTGCTGCCAACTCAAGAAGTTCCCCGACATACCCGTCTCCACTCGAGAGGAAGCACGAGAGTCCGCCCACATCCAGAGGAGCCCCGTTTCCGCCTCCTAGCTCGAGAGGAGGGATCCTTTCCCTGCGTGTCGGGGAAATTCCCCATTCCCGTCGCAGGAGGCGCTCTCCACAGGAAAGGCGAGAGGAACTCCAGGGTCGCCACCTTTCCCAGAGTCCCCCAGATGTCTCAGTCCATTCCAGGGGAAACCTGTTTTCCCTGCACTGCCTCGACTTTCAAGCGAGGATCGACTCACACCACGGTGGCACGTGGGACAGCCCTGTGGGAAAGCCTCGTGGGAAAGCCTCGGAAACCTCGAGGGAAAGCCACAGATCCTTGATCCATGCCAGGGAAGCGCGACACTGCTGCTACAGCTCGGGAGGGAGGAAAGCGCACGTGCATGCCCCCACTCGAGAGAGGACTGACCCACTGGGGAGACTCCAGAAGTACCCCAAGATCCATGTCAGCACTGGAGAGGAATCCTCAGGTTCCGGCACTGACTCCACACAAGGTCTTAGGCCCCCAGCATCGACGGAGAGGAATAATCCAGAGAGGCCCCGAGCAACTCGCATGTGGACTGGCGTTTCCTGAGGCCACCAGAGCGGGTCCCTGAGGTCCCCGTCGTAAGTCGAGAGCACCTGTCGCAACTCGAGAAAATCCAGGAGGTTCTCCCCTCCAGGCGAGATGAGGCCCATTTCCGCTGAGGCGTCTCGAGGCTAATCACACCTAAACTCTGGAACTTCCAAAGGGTCTTCACACCCTTGCTGCAACTCAAGAAGTTCCCCAACATACCCGTCTCCACTCGAGAGGAAGCACGAGAGTCCGCCCACATCCAGAGGAGCCCCGTTTTCCGCCTCCTAGCTCGAGAGGAGGGATCCTTTCCCTGCATGATCGGGGAAGAATTCCCGGGTTCCCGTCGCATCTCAAGAGGAGGCGCTCTCCACAGGAAAGGCGAGAGGAACTCCAGGTCGTGCCACCATTCCAGAGTCCCCTAGATGTCTCAGTCCATTCCAGGGAAACCTTTTTTCCCTGCACTTCCTCGACTTTCAAGCGAGGATCGACTCACACCACGGTGGCACGTGGGACAGCCCTGTGGAAAGCCTCGTGGGAAAGCCTCGTGGGAAAGCCTCGTGGGAAAGAAAGCCACAGATCCCTTGATCCACGCGAAGGGCAGCGTGACGCTGCTGCTACAGCTCGGGAGGAAAGCGCACGTGCATGCCCCCACTCGAGACGAGGACTGACTCCCCTGGGGAGACTCCAGAAGAACCCCAAGATCCACGTCTCCCGGGGTCCAGCCCGGTGGATCCAGGAATTCGAAGGTGGACGGCGTTGGTGGAAAGACTTGTTTGTTTATTAATGTAAGATTAGATTAAGAAACTATAGTGTAATAAGAAGATTAAGTGGAGGAAGAGGGCTGAATAGCTTGGTTTACGCGGAAGGCCAATAAAATTCCAGACAAGGAATTTGCACCATCTACCTTGGGCCACCGGCGCCCGCTTGAATATCTAAGTGTGCCTCGCCTTAAGCTCCCTTTCGTGCGGGTCTTAACAGCCGGGACAAGTAAGTAGACCTGGGAGCCTCCGCGCCCCAGATGGAGATTCAGCCTGAAGTTAAAGTAAAGAGCAGAGAGAGGGGAGAAGGGGAGAGAAGAAGAGAGAGAGAGACATGGGGGAGCCAGAGTCCCAAGAAACCAGGCCGAGAGACTAGTTCGAGAAACCGGTCTGATCCTTTATTGTTCAGAAGGCCTTTTTACTTTTGATAAAACATGGAGATCAATGGGTAACACAGAATTATGTGGCGTTCGCAGCCCAGACTCTTTCTATACATCATTTTGTATACAAAAGGTCTCCAGGGTGATTTACATTATCTTCTGGCCCAGAGGCTTGTTAACACTTTTTAGCTCTCTTCCTTAATGAATGTTAATTTTGTTTCCCCCTGAAGTGTTTTTCTTTAATCTGCATTTCCTTAAAGCATTAAAGTTACATCTCTATAGAAGCAAAGGTGCAGTGGGATATAACAAAGAAGGTACTTAACTCGAAGATCTAATGTTGCTAATGACCAGGTCTACTACTTATTTTTCTATATACCAACTATATCTAAAAATAAAGGATATGAAAATTTGGCAGCAAGCATTGACTCAACAAATGAAACTTTTAATCAGTCCTATTCTAAAGATTTTGACTCTTCGGAAGCCCCTACATTCCTAGGATGTTTTAAGCTCCCTGTGCCTCCTGCGGTCAGGAGGCCTCAAACAATCACACTCGCAGAGTCCTGCAGGCAGGCTAGAAAGCCATCGAAGGGGTTTTTGCATTGAAACACTCTTTCAAATGCAGAAGACTAAAGCCCTGAATTGACTTTTTCCAGAAAATGTCAGAAGAGTGGAAAAAGCAGAGCACAAAAGCCGGCAGATTTTTGTTGGGGTACATGCTTAGGAATTTCCAGAGGGGTCCCTGAAGTCTGAGCACGCCTTGCGTATGTCAGTTTCCTTCCTCATGACCTTGTCACGGGCGGGATTCCTCACACTGGCTTCCGGCATCTCCCCCTTCTTTATTATTTTTTAAAAAAATTTAGGTGCAGATCAGTCGCGAGATTCTGAATGCTCTGCCGAAGAGTCCTGACAACACAAGGAAGCACGATTACAAGGAGCAGGATTATGGCACCCACAGCAGCATAGCTAGAAACAGTAGTCAGAAGAGTTTTTCCAGAAATGAAGTCAGAGAAGGTGTGGAAAAAGTCATTGGCTTCTCCTGCGCAGTAAAATCTAATCGAGAGTGTTCCAAGGTCTGAATCTGATTATGAAGTTTCCCTAAGTCTAAACTAATATCTGAGCTGTTCCAAACACCTAAAATATGATTTTTGACTCTCTCCCATTCAAAATCTGTCTCATTTACTTTCAGGGATGTAACACATATCCACCGGTAATCAGCATGACATGAAAGAGCCATTTTCACTTTCAGACTCTGTAATTCAGTCCCAATATGCATTACTGCTTCTTCTAAGGCATCAACCCTTATTTCTAGCTTCCTATCTATAATTTCCTGGGTTGCCAGCGTTAAAGAAACATTTTTGGATACGCGGTATCAACATATTGGGCAGTATGCACTTGTTGAGAACAATGACAATGCCGCCACAGTAACAGAAGTAATTGCAGTTATCAAAGCCGATATTCCCAAACAAGTAAGCCCACAAACCGTCGTGTCCGCATTAAATCTTGTAGCCGTTGCAGTACAGCTAGGCCATGGTTATCATACCAATACGTGGCTACAGTTACAGGTACCATGAGATAGGACGGACGTTTTAAAACCATGAAAGAGCAAATTTTATATTGAGGAGTTAAACAGGATGAAAGCATACATTGTTCACAAGACACTACATGGGGTCCACCTGTATAATTCAATTGTATGTTAAGTCTTTCAGAATCATTAGTGAAAAGAAAAACATAAGGAGAGGGTAAACAAGCTAAAATAGAGTAGGTAGAGGTATTCTTTGGTCGGATTAAAATAATAGGGGCGGTGGCTGCAAGGGCTCTCCAAATTTCTGGCTGCCAAAAGGTTTTACCTCTAGTCGTATAAGACAGCATAGGGGTACAAATTGGTTATGATGCCGTCTGGTGGCAACTAACGGCCAAGAAACTGAATATTTTTTCCAATTATCCAATCTATTGATAAAGCCATCGTCAGACTCAGGGTCTTGACCTGGATTTGGTTGCTCCAGTCCTGAATTGCACAATTTCTTCCTCCCGGCATATTGTAATCTATTTTCGAGTTATAAATACAAGACTTCCAAATCGGATATCCTGAATGATCATCTATAGTTTTCCAAATAACATCTGAGGGAGCAACATCGTCACAATTTGGATAGTCTGATGGAGTTTTGAGAGACAAGGACTTATAGGGGCCAAGGACCCCAGGCATATGGGCTCGTAATATCCAAGCAGACCGATCCCCTTTAGATGCAAATTTAGAGGTTGGGAATCTGTCATAACTGCTTTTGTGGAGGCTCCAACGCATCCTGTCTTGGTAAAGAAATCTCCTGTAAGGCCAGGAGGAAAATTAAAGCAAACAGGAAAATCATCTGCTAGTCCTTTAAAGGTATAATTGAAATTAATAGGGTATTGGTCTTTTGTATAGGAAGTATAAGATCCTCCCAAAAGGCGAGGCTGGTCTGTACTAACTCGTATGGGGGTCACTGTTCCAAGTAACAACTTGGAAAGTTGGAGGATCCGGGAGAAACGCCCAATATTTGGTTGGAATGGGAGCAGCGCTTACCTGGCAAGAGAGCAAGGCAAGCATGGCAATAAACACCTTTTCAGGAGAGACTGACGATCCCTGTAGGGTAGCTATCCCCTGTGCCTGGCGACAGAGGGCTTTAATCTGTCCCCAGGTAGGTAAGGAGGCTTGTTGGGTTGACTGAGCTGGGCGTCCTAATGGATTCCTGCGAGGCAAAAAATCAGGGGGCGCAATATCCTGTATCTGAAGTCGTGACATCTGTCCAGTGGGTGGCTCCGCTCCTCGCCTATCCGGATCTCCAATGTCAGCTGTCCTGGGGTCAGCGGCATTTCCCGTGCTGGCGGGGAGCGGAGGAAGAGGAGTTTCTTCCTTTTTAGAGATCGCGGTGGCGGGGGATTCTGATATCCGGGGAGCTGAGACATGGCGAATTAGTCTGTCTGGAACCCAAATCGGAGCGTCCGCGTCCTGTGGAAAAACACAAGCATACCCTCGCCCACTGGTTAATAAGGGGTCAGGACCTTTCCATTGTCCGGAGAGAAGGTCCCTCCATTTTACTAATGGTTTTGCATTCAATTGCTCTGGCACCAATGGCGAAGCATTGCAGTGTTTCCGGATGAATCAGTATTTAAGTTATTTATTACGAAAAGAGCATGTTTCAAAATCTGATGGGGGAACTATATTTAAATTCCCCTTCTTTTAGTTTTTGAATATGGATTTTCAGTGTTTGATGTGCTCTTTCCACAATGGCTTGTCCTTGCGGGTTATAAGGGATGCCGGTGTTATGTTTAATTTGAAATCTTGTACAGAATTGCTGAAAAGATTTAGAAGTGTAAGCAGGGCATTATCAGTTTTTAAAGCTTTTGGCAAGCCCAGATAGGAAAAGCATGTAAAAAGATGTTGTATTACATCTTTTACTGCTTCCCCTGTACGAGCAGTGGCAATAATAACATGAGAGAAGGTATCTACAGTTACATGAACAAAAGACAGTTTTCCAAACGAAGAGACATGGGTTACATCCATTTGCCAGAGTGCATTAGGTTTGAGACCGCGAGGGTTAACTCCCAGAGGCAAAGCATTCACGGTAGTAGGACAATGTGAACAAGAACGAACAATCTCTCGGGCAGATTCTCGAGGAATTTGAAACTGGTATCGTAAGGCAGTGGCATTCTGATGATGAAGTGAGTGAGAAGCTCGAGCTTCTTCAAAAACAGAAGCCACTGAAATCCTGGTTAACGAATCTGCCAATTCATTGAGAGCATTTAAAGGGGCAGGCAGGCCGGAATGAGCTCGAATGTGGCCGATAAAGAACGCCCGATTTCTTTTCCAAATTTGCTGCTGCAGTCTAGTTAACAAATGGTAGATAGCGGTTTTGTTTTCAGGCAAAACTGCAGTCTCAATGTGTGGAAACAGCCTGACCACATACTGAGAGTCAGAATAAAGGTTAAATTCTTTCTCTGCAAACATAACAAAGGCCTCAATAACAGCTGTGATTTCAGCTCTTTGAGCTGAAGTTTCTTGTGTTTCCAAAAGTTTCTGATGATCTCTTGTGACTATAGAGGCTCTACCATTAGCCGATCCATCAGTAAAGACTACCTGAGCATCTGAAATAGGGAACTGTTTACACCGGACAGGAAAAATAACTGGATGGTTAGACATAAAATTTAGCAAAACATGTGAGGGTAAATGATGCAAAATTTGACCACAGTAATTCCCTATAGCAATCTGCCAGTCTTCATCAAACATTAGAAGAGCATCAAGCTACTCCTTATTATATGGAATTACAATCTCTGATGGCTCCTTACCAAACAATTCAATGCTCCGCTTCCTTCCTTTTAGCATTAATGTGGCAATTGAACCAGGAGAAGCCACGACTTTTTAGCTTGGGTGGGAAGATGGATCCATTCTAAAGGGCCGCCTTGCCACAGAACTCCCGTAGGCGCCACTGGAGTAGCTAGGCAAAGGAACTGCCAAGTCATCGTCAAATCAATTCTTTTTACATAGCTATTCGATAAGGCTGCTTCTACTTTGCCTAGGGCTTCTTGAGCCTCAGCTGTTAATTGTCTTTTAGAGGTTGGATCAGGATCCCCGCGTAAAATGTTAAAAAGAGGTTTTAATTCGGCAGTGGTTAATTTTAAATATGGCCTAATCCAATTAATATCACCTAAAAGTTTTTGATAATCATTTAAAGTAATAAGATGGTCTTTTCTCAATTGCAACGGGGTATGAGTCACCGTTTCCGAATTTATGACTCTCCCTAAGTAAGTTATGGGCGGATTGATTTGAATTTTTTCTGGGGCAATTTTTAGGCTTCTGTCTGTCAATGCCTGGGTCAGGTCCTGGAGGACAGTTTGCAGGTGAACTCTATCAGGATGAGCTATTAAAATATCATCCATATAGTGAATCATATATACGTGTTCATATTTAACCCTAATATCTTGTAGAGCGGCATTAACAAATTTTTGGCATAAGGTAGGGCTATTTTTCATTCCCTGAGGCAAAACTTTCCACTGAAACCTTAAGTAAGGCCTTAAGATTTTCTGATGGCAGACTAAAGGCAAATCGCTTTTTATCTTCAGGATTTAGGGAATAGTGAAAAAACAATCTTGTAAATCAATAACAATTATATTATATCCCTCTGGAACGGCTACTGGGGAAGGGAGCCCAGGCTGTAAGGCCCCCATGTCCTCCATGGTGGCATTAATAGCTCTCAAATCCTGTAAAAGTCGCCGTTTACCAGATTTTTTCTTAATGACAAAAATAGGAGTGTTCCAGGGGCTATTGGAGGGCTCAATATGTCCCAATTCTAATTGTTCAAAGATTAATGCTTTAGCTGCCAGTAATTTTTCCTTATGCAGAGGCCATTGTTCTACCCACACCGGATCTTGAGATTTCCATGTAATGGGGTCGGCAGCAAAAACAATGGCCTCCATTATAAATTTGGATATCCCAATCCAGCACGTAACTTGCGAGGAGTTGGGCAAATTGGCTCAATTATCCCTGTCTGTTGTTTACCCAATCCTTTTGATGGATCATAGCCCATCTGCAACATCTGAGAGGTCACTTTATCATCAGGGCTAAAAAGTAACACTCCCATTTGAGACAGCACGTCCCTCCCCCACAGGGGTAAAGGGGAGTGAAGGGACTACATACGGTTGGAAAGTTCCACGGGTATCCTCAAATTGCCAATCTAAAATTTTTGCACTTTTGGCTACTGTGGGGGCTCTTCCTATCCCCACCAAGTTATTTTCAGTAGTATGTGTGGGCCAGGAGCTGGGCCAGTCTTTTCCTGAAATGCAAGAAACGTCTGCTCCTGTGTCTAATAACCCCACAATAGACTTGCCATTAATCAGAATAGTTTTCATAGGACGTTTCTGAGTAATTTCTGTTATCCAAAAAACCATATCACTAGACCCAAATCCTTTATCCTGCCTTTCATTCTGAGTAGCTGTGTGCCCAATTGCAGTGTGTAAGGCAAAAGCAAAAGTTGGGCTATTCTTTGTCCCTGATGTATTTGGAAAGTTTTAATTGGGGTGAAATCATTATCTGGATTTCTCCTGTATAATCTGAGTCAATTACTCCAGGGATGATTGTGAGACCTTGCATAGCTAAGGAACTTCTGCCTAGTATAATTCCTAGTAAACCTGTTGGTAATGGGCCTTTAACTCCTGTAGGATTTTCACAGTGGGCTATCTGGTGTTAATATTGCTGAGGTGGTGGAACTGAGGTCCAGTCCTGCGCTGCCTGGGGTTGCTCTGATGAGTTCTGCGATGGGACGAAGGGAATGAATGGGTTCAGTGAGGCTGCCCCAATTGTTGTCGGGGCCTGAGGCTGGCCCCTCAATCCGTTTCCCGACTGCTGGTCGGGGCCCAAAAAGGCTCCATTTCTATGGAATTGTGACCTACATTCTTTTGCCCAATGATATCCTTTTTGACAACGAGGCAGAGAGATCTAGGGAGATTAGTATGCACAGAATTAGGCAGAGAAGAACCGGTTGCTTTTTGGGGACAAGCTCGCATAAAGTGCCCTTCCCGTCCGCAAGAGAAGCAGGCCTTGGATAAACCAATATTCTGGCCTGGACTACTGGAATGACTCTTTGACGGGTTATTTTTATTTGTAAAAAAGGACTGTACTGCCTGCTGGTAAGAATTTCCCTTTATGGCTGCAGCTATGGCAACGCCCTGCATCATTGCTGGTCCTACATCTGCACATTGCCTGATATAATCTATTATTTCCCCAGTTTTTTTTATAGGACGTAAAATGGCCTGGCAGGTAGAATTAGCATTTTCAAATGCCAGTTGTTTTATCAATATACTAGCTGCCTCAGTATTGGAAATTACTCTGTTGACTGCCTCTGCAAGTCTTGATATAAAGTCTTCATATGGCTCTTCTGGTTTTTGTTTAACATTTGAGAAGGACGAGGTAGATTCTTTCCCTTCAGGCAACAAACGCCAAGCCCCAAGGCGCAGGCGGTTACTTGATCTAAAGTAGTTTTGTCTAATCCCATTTGATCTCTAAGTGTTCCGAAATCATTAGTCCCTGCCAACATACTTTTTTATAATATATCTTGGGCCATATTTTTGGTTAGCATCAGCCTGTTTTTGGGCAAGATCTTCATATTCAGTTCTCCAAAGTACATATTGACCTCCAGACAGACAAGCTTTAGCGACTGTCTTCCAGTCATGGGTGTCATCCATCTGCCCGCTAAAGCCTCCACCAATGATACAGTATACGGGGCTTTAGGCCCATACAAAGCACAAGCCTGTTTGAGTTCTTTAATCATTTTCATTGGAATGGGTTCCCAGTGGGGGGCTGTTCTGCCGCCGCTGCCACCAAATATTATGGGGAAACAAGCCTCAAGGTGGGGATCAAGTTCATCATCTGGGCTAGAGAAAACCCTTCTTCGGGGAGCTTCTAGTGGAGGCCCTTCACCCTTATAGGGAGGGGCGGCAAGGGGTGTCCTATGTCACTTTCTTCGTACTTTGGGAATTTTTATCCGTTTTGTGTTTAGGTCTTACGGATGTTTTACCTGGGGATGTCTGCCTTAAGCTCTCAGGTGCATATATCCTGATGGGGGACATTTGTCTTGAGCCTCTGGAAGCAGAAGGCTTAATTAAGGAAATTTCTCTTGAATTTCTGGAAGCAGGTGGTCTGGTTGGGAAGTTTTTATTAAGCTCTTTGGAGCAGATAATCTAATTGGAGAAGTTTCTCTTAAACTCCTTGGAGCATCTTTATTTAATAAAGACCAATCCTCATCAGAATGATCTTGACTTACTTCCTTTTCCAGATCTTCCTCATCTGAAACCTGCTCTTTTTTGTCATCTCTATCTATTACCTTTTCTTGGGCAGTCATTGCAGCTATCATTTGATTCAACTGCCGATAGCTAGGTGTAGCCTCCTTTTCATCACTCTCCTCTTCGATAGATACCTTTTTATCTGCACTTTCCTCTTTAAGTGTACCTTTTCAGATTCAGGGGCAGGTCTAGAGCGTCCCTAATTATATTCCATAAGGAAAAGGCGTCAGTAGGCACCTTTTCTGAGCCATGTTCAGCATGGTAAGTTTTTAGTTGTTTTCCTACTCTCTCCCAGGTGTCTAAGTTAACAGTGCCTTCTTCTGGAAACCAGGGACACTGTTCTTGTACAAAGGAAAAAAAATGAATGAATATTGGATTTTTTAACTTTAATTCCTCGTTTAGTTAGTAACTGCAAGATTACTCCTATAAAAAGCTGTCTTCTTTTGATTCACTGTTACCCATGTCAGAAAATTAAGTCTTATAGAAAAGTCTACCTCAACAAAAGGTTTTACCTTTGGCGAGGGGGGTTTTGTTTTTAACCCTAGGATAGCAGGTTTCTTTTCAACCTCTAGAGCACCAGGTTTCTCTTAAACCCTTGAACACTTCCCACTTTTCCTCACCCTGTCTATCCTACAGGGGGGTCCGCGCACCCTGAGTGGGGTCCTAGCCGTCCCGAACACTCAACACTGGGGGGAGTACCCGAAAGTACTCCGGGGAAGTGATTAAGTCACTCCGGGGGGAGCAACAGAGAGTGCTCTGGGGGGAGCAACGGAGAGTGCTCCGGGGGGAGCAGCAGAGAGTGCTCCGGGGGAGCTTTTGCTCCGAGGAACGTACCTTCGAATAGCCTGTTCCGGGCACCACGTGCTGGGGTCCAGCCCCTGTGGATCCAGGGAATTCGAAGGGTGGACGGCGTTGGCGTGGAAAGACTTGTTTGTTTATTAATGTAAGATTAGATTAAGAAACTATAGTGTAATAAGAAGATTAAGTGGAGGAAGAGGGCTGAATAGCTTGGTTTACGCGGAAGGCCAATAAAATTCCAGACAAGGAATTTGCACCATCTACGTTGGGCCACCGGCGCCCGCTTGAATATCTAAGTGTGCCTCGCCTTAAGCTCCCTTTCGTGCGGGTCTTAACAGCCGGGGCAAGTAAGTAGACCTGGCGAGCCTCCGCGCCCCAGATGGAGATTCAGCCTGAAGTTAAAGTAAAGAGCAGAGAGAGGGAAGGGAGAGAAGAAGAGAGAGAGAGAGACATGGGGGAAGCCAGAGTCCCAAGAAACCAGGCGAGAGACTAGTTCGAGAAACCGGTCCGATCCTTTATTGTTCAGAAGGCCTTTTATACTTTTGATAAAACATGGAGATCAATGGGTAACACAGAATTATGTAGCGTTCACAGCCCAGACTCTTTCTATACATCATTTTGTATACAAAAGGTCTCAGGTGATTTACATTATCTTCTGGCCAAGAGCTTGTTAACACTTTTTAGCTCTCTTCCTTAATGAATGTTAATTTTGTTTCCCCTGAAGTGTTTTTCTTTAATCTGCATTTCCTTAAAGCATTAAAGTTACATCTCTATAGAACAAAGGTGCAGTGGGATATAACAAAGAAGGTACTTAACTCGAAGATCTAATGTTGCTAATACCAGGTCTACTACTTGTTTTTCTATATGCCAACTATATCTAAAAATAAAGGATATGAAAATTTGGCAGCAAGCATTGACTCAACAAATGAAATTTTAATCAGTCCTATTCTAAAGATTTTGACTCTTCGGAAGCCCCTACATTCCTAGGATGTTTTAAGCTTCCTGTGCCTCCTGCGGTCAGGAGGCCTCAAACAATCACACTCGCAGAGTCCTGCAGGCAGGCTAGAAAGCCATCGAAGGGGTTTTTGGATTGAAACACTCTTTCAAATGCAGAAAACTAAAGCCCTGAATTGACTTTTTTCCAGAAAATGTCAGAAGAGTGGAAAAGCAGAGCACAAAAGCCGGCAGTTTTTGTTGGGTACATGCTTAGGAATTTCCAGAGGGGTCCCTGAAGTCTGAGCACGCCTTGCGTATGTCAGCTTCCTTCCTCATGACCTTGTCACGGGCGGGATTCCTCACACTGGCTTCCGGCACATGTCAGCACTGGAGAGGAATCCTCAGGTTCCGGCACCGACTCCACACAAGGTCTTAGGCCCCAGCATCGAACGGGAACGGAATCCCGAGAGGCCCCCGAGCAACTCGCATGGGGACTGGCCTTTCCTGAGGTCACCAGAGCGGTCCCTGAGTCCGTCGTAAGTCGAGAGCACCTGCCTGCAACTCGAGAAAATCCAGGAGGTTCTCCCCTCCAGGCGAGATGAGGCCCATTTCCACTTAGGCGTCTCGAGGCTAATCACACCTAACCTCTGGAACTTCCAAAGGGTCCTTCACACCCTTGCTGCAACTCAAGAAGTTCCCCGACATACCCGTCTCCACTGGAGAGTAAGCACGAGAGTCCCGCCCACATCCAGAGGAGTCCCCGTTTCCGCCTCCTAGCTCGCAGAGGAAGTATCCTTTCCCTGCGTGGTCAGGAAAGAATTCCCGGGTTCCCGTCGTATGTCAAGAGGAGGCGTCCACAGGAAAGGCGAGAGGAACTCCAGGGTCGTGCACCATTTCCCAGAGTCCCCCAGATGTCTCAGTCAATTCCAGGGAAACCTGTTTCCCTGCACCTGCCTCGACTTTCAAGC
>NW_017216957.1:0-12856 GCF_001704415.2 Capra hircus | reverse complement strand
TTCTGAAAGAGATGGGAATACCAGACCACCTTGAGAAACCTGTATGCAGGTCAGAAGAAAACAGTTCGAACTGGACATGGAACAACAGACTGGTTCTAAATAGGAAAAGGAATATGTCAAGGCTGTATATTGTCAGCCTGCTTATTTAACTTATATGCAGAGTACATCATGAGAAACACTGGGCTGGAGGAAGCACACGCTGGAATTCCAGATTGCTGGGAGAAATATCAAGAATCTCAGATATGCAGACGACACCACCCTTATGGCAGAAAGTGTATAAGAACTAAGAGTCTCCTGATGAAAGTGAAAGAGGAGAGTGAAAAAGTTAGCTTAAAGCTCAGCATTCGGAAAAACTAAAATCATTGCATCCAGTCTCATCACTTCATGGCAAATAGATGGAAAACATTGGAAACAGCAGCAGACTATTTTGGGGGCTTGGAAATCACTGCAGGTGATGGCTGCCTCCATGAACTTAAAACATATTTATACTTGGAAGAAAAGTGATGACCAAACTAGACAGCATATTAAAAAGCCGAGACGTTGCTTTGCCAACAAAGATCCATCCAGTCAAGGCTATGGTTTTTCCATATGTCATGGATGGATATGAAAGATGTACTATAAGAAAGTGACAGCTGAAAATTGGATGCTTTTGAACTGTGGTGTTGGAGAAGATGCTTGTAGGTCCTTAGATTACAAGGAGACGCAACCACTCCATCCTAAAGGAAATCAGGTCTGAATATACATTGGAAGGACTAATACTGAACCTGAAACTCCAATACTGTGGCCATTTGATGTGAAGAGCTGACTCACTTGGAAGTTGCTTTGATTTGCCTGTGAGTGGGGAGCCTCCCTGGGCAAGGGCCTCAGGGGTCATTGCCACTGAATCACGACCTCCAAGCAAGCGCATTCCAGCTGTGTGACATTCAGGAAGCAGGAGACTGGGAAACTATCTTCCTTAGAGGAAGGAAAGTCATCCACAGAGAGTGTGTTTTCAGGCCTCTCTTTGCAGCAAGTGTTTTGCTTCTCAGACATCAGAGCTGCAGGCTTGCTCTGAGGGCCTCAATTGCAGAGTCAGGGCTGTGTGTCTCACTGCACTTTCCAAGCATTGCAGACACATTCCTAGTTGGAGCAGTGCTTCCCATGAGAAGAAGCTCGGGAGTGTGTCTGAGCGGGCTGAGTGCCATGTAGGGTCACCTAGTCGAGGGCACCTTGCACATCCAATGGCCCCAGGCGAGTAGCTATGGATCGGCCCTTCGGTTGAGATATCCCAAAGCAGGGACAAAGCTAGCTCTGTCAGAAGGAGGAAACAGCAATGGGATGGATTTTCAAGCAGTTGCTAAGTCACACCACGTTAGGCTCCCCGGGAAAGAAATGCAAATTTTGGCCTCTAGGCCAGTATCCAGATGTGTGCACAGGATATTTTCCCACAGGATCCAAGAATGTTCAGAAGACCTAAGCTCACTAGCTCTCTCCTGCAGAGGAAATGAAATATTGTTGCTGAACACGAAAAGATGCTGGGATCTTGGCTTATGGAGGAGAAGAATTCAATCCAGGGCCCAAGACGAGCTTGATTGCTCAGAGCTTTTGTGCAATAGAGTTTTATTAAAGGATAAAGGAGATAGAGAAAGCTTCTGACAAGACATCACAAGGGGCAGAAAGCGTACCCCCTTGCTAGTGTTGGTAATGGAGTTATATACTCTCCAATAAGTTATGACAACGAACAAAAGAATGTCTGGAGGTTGTAAAGACTCACTAGACCTACTCCCATAATTGACATTTTAAGATAACAGGATTAGCCAGGAGGTTTTTTCCAGAGACGTCTCAAGAAGATGCATGATTGTTATATAATCCTAAGGAATGTAGAGGGGAAACAGTTTGTCCTTTCTTCCTCCTTGAGAATTCTAGACCCCTCTCTCCTTGGGACCCTGAACTTCTTAGAAACCTGCCTTGGCAATGACTCTCAGAAACATGATTGAACAGCCGTTTGGAGCTTCTTGACTTTCCCTGGAGGGAGGAGCCCTCCTGAGCACAGGGCCTCAGGGGCCATGGCCAATGAAAAAGAATCTCCCAGCAAGTGCTTTTCAGCCCTGTGTGGCTCTCAGCCCACAGGAGTCTGAGAAAACTCTCTTCCTTGGAGGAAGAAAGGCAGCCCAAGAGTGTGTTTTCAGGCCTGTATCTTGCAGCAAGTGTTTGGCTTGTTAGACAGAAGACCTGCAGCCTGTTCCAACAGACTCAATGCCAGAATCAGGGTCTTGTGTCTCCCTGCAGTTTCCTGGCCTTGCAAACACATTCCTAGGTGAGAGCAGTCCTGCCCATGGGGAAGCAGGCTGCGGAGTGTGTCTGAGGGGCCAGGTGTCATGCTGGGGTCACCTGGTCGAGGGCACCTTGCACCTCCAAGGACCCCAGCAAGGAGTTGCAGGCCACCACCTTGCTTCTGAAATCCCAAAATGGGGAGCAAAGCTCGCTCTGTCAGAGGGAAGAAAACAGCAACAGGATGATTTTCAAGCAGTTGCTAGGCTGTACTGCGTTAGGGCTCCAAGGAAGGAAAATGCGAATTTTAGCCCCTACGACTGGTATCCAGGTGGGCTCCCAGGATGATTTCCCCGCAGGATCCAAGAACGTTCCAGACAGACCTGGGCTCACTAGCTCCCTCCTGCAGAGGAAACATGAGAGAACAGCTGTTTGGAGGTTGCTTTGACTTCCCTGGAGGGTAGGATCCCTCCCTGGGTGCAGGGCCTCAGGGCCATTGCCGCTGAGAAATGCCCTCTAAGCCAGACCTTTGCAGCCTTGTATGACTCAGCACGGAGGAGACTGGAAAAGCTCTCTTCCTTGGAGGAAGGAAAGCAGCCCAGAGAGTGTGTTTTCACACCTGTATCTTGCAGCAAGTGTTTGGCGTCTCAGACGTCAGACCTCCAGGCCTGCTCCAACGGCCTCAGTTCCAGAGTCAGGGCCGTGTGTCTCCCTGCATTTCTGAGCCTTGGGAACACATTCCTAGGTCAGAACAGTCCTGCCCATGGGAAGGAGCTGCGGGAGTGTGTCTGAGGGGTCGAGTGCCATGCTGGGGTCCAATAGACCCGGTACCTCCAATAGACCCCAGGACAACAGCGGTGGGGCTCCCCCTGGCTTCCGAAATGCCAAAGCGAGAAGCAAAGCTAGCTCTATCAGAAGGAAGAAAAGAGCAATCGGATGGATGTTCAGGCTGTTGCTGGGCCGCACCACTTCAGGGTCCCCCCGAGAGGAACAGGCGCCCTGTGGCCCTAGGTCCGATATGCAGGTTAACACACAGGGTGTGTCCCCATAGGAGCAAGAATTTTCCTGACAGACCTAGGCTCACTAGAGCTCTCCTACAGGGCAA
Source organism: Capra hircus (assembly GCF_001704415.2). Taxonomy (NCBI): domain Eukaryota; kingdom Metazoa; phylum Chordata; class Mammalia; order Artiodactyla; family Bovidae; genus Capra; species Capra hircus. The sequence continues at coordinate 9,501 of NW_017216957.1, read as the reverse complement.
AAGGGTAGAACAGACTGTGGATGTGACTCTGCCTTTCCCAGCGAGCATGGGCCCTCCCTATGGCCCGGGCTCCAGGGAAAATTGTCCTGAAAAATGACCTCAAGAAGCGCTTTTCCAGCAGGCTGTGATGCAGAGTTCACAGGATGCGGGAAAGTGATCGTCCTACAGGGAAGAAGAGGCAGCCACCCAGTGTGTGTTTGCAAGCCTGTATTTGGAAGAAACTGTTAGCTTCTTCAAGGGGAGACTCCAGGTCTGCTCAGAGGACGAAATTCCAGAGGCAGCACATGCATCTCCCCTGTCCTTTCTGAGCCTTGGAAAGACATTCCTAGCTTATAGCGGTATTGCTCATGAAGAAGCAGGATGCAGAATGTGTCAGACATGACTGGGTGCCTTCCTGGGTTCAGCTCCGTGAGGGCCTTTCCACTCAAAGTAGGTCCCATGCCTCCTTGGGAGGAAGTGGGGCCCGCTTGCCTCCAAATTGCCAAAGGCTGGAACAAAGCTAGTTCTATCAGAGGTAAGAAAAGAGCAATTGGATGGATGTGAAGCTGTTGCTGGGCCGCACTGCTTCAGGCCCCCACCCCTCTGCCCCGAGAGAAACAGGCGCCTGTGGCCCCTAGGTCCTGGATGCAGTTTCACACATAGAATGTGTCCCCATAGGAGCCAAGAATTTTCCTGACAGACCTAGCTCACTAGAGCTCTCCTACAGAGCAAAGGGATGGACAGATGTGTGCTGTGGCTCTGCCTTTCCCTGGGAGTGTGGAGCGCTCCCTATGGCCCCGGCTCCAGGGAAATTGCCCTGAATAATGACCTCCAAGAAGCGCTTTTCCAACTGGCTGAGACGTGGAGTTCTCAGGATACAGGGAAAGCGAGTGTCCTTCGGGAAGCAAAGGCAGTCACCTGTTATCATAACTTACTAGAATAGTAGGTACCTTCTCCGGTTGGCAGAGGCCTTCCCTACCTGATCTGAAAAAGAAAACGAAGTAGCTCGCTGATTTGAGAAATAATTCCCAGACTTGGTTTCCAACCAGTATAGAATCCGACAATGGCCCTGTCTTTGCAGCCGCGTTAATTAACAGGTATGTGAAGCTCTAAATATCAGTGGAAATTACATACAGCATATAGGCCCCAGTGTTCTGGAATGGTGGAAAGAAACAACCAAACTCTTGAAGAGACACTTTCAAAATGGATCATAGAGACTGACTGTACATGGATGGGCTTGCTTCCGGCAGACTTACTCATATTACGGTAACTGCACGTTCCATAGTTGTTGTCCTTATGAAATTTTCTATGGAGACCCCTCCCACAGTGAGGCAGGTGTTAGCAGATTTGCCACAAGTAAGGGGTGGATTTCACAGCAGATGGAACAATTAGGTAAGGTAATAAATCAGGTAACTAAGTTTGTATAAAAAAGAATATCATTCCCCTTGAGAACAGATTCATGAATTTGTGCTCAGTGATCAGTTGGCTCAATGACTGGAAACACAATCCTTGGCCTGACATCGAAAGGTCCTTATACTGTTGTTTTAGCCACAATTCTGAAAGAATGGGAATACCAGACCACCTAACCTGCCTCTTGAGAAATCTGGATGAAGTCAGGAAGCAACAGTTAGAGTAGACATGGAACAACAGACTGGTTCCAAAAAGGAAAAGGATATGCAAAGGCTGTATATTGTCACCCTGTTTATTTAACTTCTATGCAGAGTACATCATGAAAATGCTGGATGGAAGATACATGAGCTGAATCAAGATTGCCGGTAGAAATATCAATAAACTTAGATATGCAGATGACACCACCATTATGGCTGAATGTGAAGAGGAACGGGTATGTCGGGAACTTCTTGAGTTGCAGCAAGGGTGTGAAGGACCTTTGAAGTTCCAGAGGTTAGGTGTGGTTAGTCTCGAGATGCCTCAGCGGAAATGGGCCTCATGTCGCCTGGAATGGAGAGGCTCCTGGATATCCCGAGTTCAGCAGGTGCTCTCGAGTTACACGGGACTTCAGGGACCCGCTCTGGCGGCGCAGGAAACGCCAGTCATCATGCGTGTTGCTAGGGGCCTCTCGTGATTCCTCTCCCGTCGATGCCGGGCCTAAGACCTTGTGTGGAGTCGGGCCGGAAGCTGAGGATTCCTCTCCTGCTGACATGGATTTGTGGTACTTCTCGAGTCTCCACAAGGGAGTCAGGCCTCATCTCGAGTGGGGCATGAGCGTGCCCTTTCCTCCCATGCTGTAGCAGCAGTGTCACGCTTCCCCATGCCTGGACCAAGGGATCTGTGGCTTTCCCTCGAGTCTTTTCCACTAGCTTCCAACAGGTCTGTCCCACGTGTGACGGTGGTGTGAGTCGATCCTCGCATGAAGCAAGGCAGTGCAGGGAAAACAGGTTCCTGTGGAATGGACTGAGACATCTGGGTGAGTCTCGAATGGTGGCACGACCCTGCAGTTCCTCTCCCCTTTCCTTTGGAGAGCGCCTCTCTTGAGATGCGATGGGAATGCGGGATTCTTTCCCGACCAATCAGGGAAAGGATCGCTCATCTCGAGCTACGAGCCGGAAACGGAGCTCCTCTGGATGTGGCCGGGACACTCGTGCTTCCTCTTGAGTGGAGACGGTATGTCGGGGAACTTCTTGAGTTGCAGCATGACTGTGAAGACTCTTTGGAAGTTCCAGAGGTTAGTGTTATTAGCCTCGAGAGCTCAGCGGAAATGGGCCTCATCTCGCCTGGAGGGAGAACTTCTGGATTTTCTCGAGTGTGGCAGGTGCTCTAGAATTACGACGGGGACTCAGAACCTCTCCGGTGTCCTGAGGAAAGCCAGGCTCCATGCGAGTTGTTCGATGGCTCTTGGGATTCCTCTCCCGTTGATGCCGGGGTCTGAGACCTTGTACGGAGTCGGTGCCGGAACCTGAGGATTCCTCTCCAGTGCTGACATGGATCTTGGGGTACTACTGGAGTCTCCCGAGGGAAGTCAGTCCTCGTCTCGAGTGGGGGCATGCACGTGCGCTTTCCTCCCGAGCTTAGCAGCAGTGTCACGCTTCCCTTCGCGTGAATCAAGGGATCTGTGGCTTTCCCTCGAGGCTTTCTCACGAGGCTTTCCCACAGGGCTGTCCCACGTACCACCATGGTGTGAGTTGATCCCCAGCTTGAAGTCGAGGCAGTGCAGGGAAAACAGGATTTCCTGGAATTGACTGAGACATCTGGGACTCTGGAATGGTGCATGACAGGGAGTTCCTCTCGCCTTTCCTGTGGAGAGTGACTCCCGAGAATTCTTTCGCTATCACGCTGGAAAGGATCCCTCCTCTCGAGCTATGAGTCGGAAACGGGGCTCCTCTGGATGTGGCGGGACTCTCGTGCTTCCTCTCGAGTGGAACGGTATGTCGTGGAACTTCTTGAGTTGCACAAGGTGTGAAGGACCTTTGGAAATTCCAGAGCTTAGGTGTGATTAGCCTCGAGACGCCCCAGCGGAAATGGGCCCATCTCTCCTGGAAGGGACAACACCTGGATTTCTCAAGTTGCGGCAGGTGCTCTCGACCTATGACGGGGACCTCAGGGAACCGCTCTGTTGGCCTGAGGAAATGCCAGTCCCATGCGAGTTGCACGGTGGCCTCTCAGGTTTCCTCTCCCGTCGATGCCTGGGCCTAAGACCTTTTTGGAGTCGGTGCCAGAACCAGAGGATTCCTCTCCAGTGCTGACATGGATCTTGGGGTACTTCTGGAGTCTCCCCAGGGGAGTCAGTCCTCGTCTCGAGTGGGCATGCACGTGTGCTTTCTCCCGAGCTGTAGCAGCAGTGTCACGCTTCCTTCGCGTGGATCAAGGATCTGTGGCTTCCCTCGAGGCTTTCCACGAGACTTTCCCACGAGGCTTTCCCACAGGCTGTCCACTGCCACCGTGGTGAAAGTCGACCCTGGGCTTGAAAGTCGAGGCAGTGCAGGAAAACAGGTTCCCTGAATGGACTGAGACATCTGGGGGACTCTGGGAATGGTGTCACGACCTGGACTTCCTCTCGCCTTTCCTGTGGAGAGCACCACCTCTTGAGATGCAACGGAACGCCGAAATCTTTCCCACCAAGCAGGGAAAGGATCCTCTCTAGCTAGGAGCGGAAACGGGGCTCCTCTGGATGTGGGCGGGACTTCGACTTCTCTCGAGTGTGACGGGTATGTGGGAACTTCTTGAGTTGCAGCAAGGGTGTGAAGGACCTTTGCAAGTTCCAGAGGTTAGGTGTGATTAGCGTCGAATGCCTCAGTGGAAATGGGCCTCATCTCGCCTGGAGGGAGAACCTCCTGATTTTCTCGAGTTCGGCAGGTTCTCCGACTTACGACAGGGACCTCAGGACCCGCTCTGGTGGACTCAGGAAAGGACAGTCCCCATGCAAGTTGCTCGGGGCCTCTCGGGATTCCTCTCCCGTCGATGCCGGGGCCTAAGACTTTGTGTGGAGTCGGTGCCGGAACCTGAGGTTTCCTAACAGTGCTGACATGGATCTTGGGTACTTCTGAAGTCTCCCAGGAGTCAGTCCTCGTCTCGAGTGGGGCATGCACGTGCGCTTCCTCCCGAGCTGTAGCAGCAGTGTCACACTTCTTGGCGATTGGATCATGGTATCAGTGGCTTTCCCTGAAGGCTTTCCCTCGAGGCTTTCCACGAGCTTTCCCACAGGGCTGTCCCACGTGCCACCGTGGTGTGAGTTGATCCTCGGCTTGAAAGTCGAGCAGTGCAGGGAAAACAAGTTTCCCTGAATGGACTGAGACATCTGAGGGAATCTGGAATGGTGGCACGACCCTGGAGTCCTCTCGCCTTTCTGTGGAGAGCGCCTACTCTTGAGATGCGACGGAATGCCGGAAATTCTTTCCCGACACGCAGGGAAAGCATCCCTTCTTTCCAGCTATGAGGTGGAAACGGGGCTCCTCCTCATGTGGGAGAGACTCTCGTGCTTCCTCTCGAGTGGAGACGGCAGGTTGGGGAACTTCTTGAGTTGCAGCAAGGTGAGAAGGACCCTTTGGAGTTCTAGAGGTTAGGTGTGATTAGCCCGAGATGCCTCAATGGAAATGGGCCTCATCTCGCCTGGAGGGGAGAAACTCCTGGATATTCTAGAGTTGCTGCAGGTGCTCTCGACTTACGATGGGACCTCAGGGACCCGCTCTGTGGCCTCAGGAAATTCCAGTCCCCATGCGAGTTGCTCGGGCACTCTCCGGATTCCTCTCCGTCGATGCCGGGCCTCAGACCTTACGTAGAGTCGGTGCTGTAACCTGAGGATTCCTCTCCAGTGCTGACATGGATCTTGGTGTACTGCTGAGTCTCCCCAGGGAGTCAGTCCTCGTCTCGGTTGAGGGCATGCACGTGCGCTTTCCTCCCAGCTGTAGCAGCAGTGTCGCGCTTCCCTTCGCGTGGATCAAGGGATCTGCGGCTTTCCCTCGAGGCTTTCCACGAGGCTTTCCCACGAGGCTTTGCCACAGGGCTGTCCACGTGCCACAGTGTGTGAGTCGATCCTCGGCTTGAAAGTCGAGTCAGAGCGGGAAACAGGATTCCCTGGAATGGACTGAGACATCTGGGGGACTCGGAGAATGGTGGCATGTCCCTGGAGTTCCTCTCGCCTTTCCTGTGAAGAGCGCCTCCTCTTGAGATGGGACGGGAACGCCGGAATTCTTTCCCGACCTCCCAGGGAAAGGATCCCTCTCTCGAGCTATGAGGCGGAAACGGGCTCCTCTGGATGTGGGCGGAACTATCGTGCTTCCTCTTGAGTGGAGACGGGTATGTCGGGGAACTTCTTGATTTGCAGCAAGGGTATGAAGGACCCTTTGGAAGTTCCAGAGTTAAGTGTGCTTAGCCTTGAGATGTGTCAGCGAAATAGGCTTCATTTTGCCTGGAGGGAGAACATCCTTGATTTTCTCGAGTTGCGGCAGGTGCTCTCGACTTACGACGGGGACCGCAGGGACCCGCTCTGGTGCCTCAGGAAAGGCCAGTCAAGATCCAAGACAGCACTGGAGAGGGAGAGACATCACGAGAGGCTTCGAGCAACTCGCATGGTGACTGCCTTTCCTGAGGACACCAAAGCGGGTCCCTGAGGTCCCCGTCGTAAGTGAGAGCACCTGGCGCAACTCGAGAAAATCCAGGAGGTTCTCCCCTCCAGGCGAGATGAGACCCATTTGCGCTGAGGCATCTCGAGGTTAATCACACCTAACCTCTGGAACTTCCAAAGGGCCCTTTCACACCCTTGCTGCAACTCAAGAAGTTCCCCGACATACCCGTTCCACTCGAAAGAAGCACGAGAGTCCGCCCACAACCAGAAGAGCCCGTTTCAGCCTCATAGCTCGAGAGGAGGGATCCTTTCCCTGCGTGCTAGGGAAAGAATTTCCGGCGTTCCCGTCGCATCTCAAGAAGAGGCGCTCTCCACAGGAAAGGCGAGAGGAACTCAGGGTCGTGCCACCATTCCAGAGCCCCAGATGTCTCAGTCGATTCCAGGGAAACCTCTTTTCCCCGCAATGCCTCGACTTTCAAGCGAGGATCGACTCAGACCTCGGTGGCACGTGGGACAGCCCTGTGAAAAGCCTAGTGGGAAAGCCTTTTGGGAAAGCCTACAGAGAAAGCCACAGATCCCTGGATCCACGCAAAGGGAAGCGTGACACTGCTGCTATAGCTCGGGAGGAAAGCGCACGGGCACGCCACACTCGCGACGAGGACTGACTCCCCTGGAGACTCCAGAAGTACCCCAAGATCCATGTCAGAACTGGAGAGGAATCCTCAGGTTCCGGCACCGACTCCACACAAGGTCTCAGGCCCCGGCATAGACGGGACAGGAATCGCTAGAGGCGCACGAGCAACTCGCATGGGACGGGCCTTTCCTGAGGGCACTAGAGCGGGTCCCTGAGGTCCCCGTCGTAAGCCGAGAGCACCTGCGGCAACTCGAGAAAATCCAGGAGGTTATCCCTCCAAGCGAGATGAGGCCATTTCCGCTGAGGAGTCTCGAGGCTTATCACCCCTAATCTCTGGAACTTTCAAAGGGTCCTTCACACCCTTGCTGCAACTCAAGAAGTTCCCCGACATACCCGTCTCCACTCGAGAGGAAGCTCGAGAGTCCCGCCCTCATCCTTAGGAGCCCCTTTCCGCTTCCTAGCTCGAGAGGAGGGATCCTTTCCCTGCGTGGTCGGGAAAGAATTCCCGGCGTTCCCGTCGCATCTCAAGAGGAGGCGCTCTCCACAGGAAAGGCCAGAGGAACTCCAGGTCATGCCACCACTCCCAGAGTCCCCCAGATGTCTCAGTCCATTCCAGGGAAACCTGTTTCCCTGGACTGCCTCGACTTAAAGCGAGGATCGACTCACACAACGGTGGCACGTGGGACAGCCCTGCAGGAAAGCCTCGTGGGAAAGCCTCGTGGGAAAGCCTCGAGGAATGCCACAGATCCCTTGTTCCCGCGAAGGGAAGCGTGACACTGCTGCTACAGCTCGGGAGGAAAGCGCACGTGCATGCCCCACTCGAGACGAGGACTGACTCCCCTGGGGAGATTCCAGAAGTACCCTAAGATCCATGTCAGCACTGGAGAGAATCCTCAGGTTCCGGAACTGTATCCAGACAAGGTCTCAGGCCCCAGCATCGACTGGAGAGGAATCCGAGAGGCCCCGGAGCAACTCGCATGGGACTGGCCTTTCCTGAGGCCAGCAGAGCGGGTCCCTGAGGTCCCGTCGTAAGTCAAGAGCACCTGCAGCAAATCGAGAAAATCCAGGAGGTTCTCCCTCCAGGCGAGATGAGGCCCATTTCCGCTGAGCGTCTCGAGGCTATTCGCACTTAACCTCTGGAAGGTCCAAAGGGTCCTTCACACCCTTGCTGCAACTCAAGAAGTTCCCCGACATACCCGTCTCCACTCGAGAGGAAGCACTAGAGTCCCGCCACATCCAGAGGAGCCCCGTTTCCCCCTGCTAGCTCGAGAGAAGTGATCCTTTCCTGAGTGGTCGGGAAAGAATTCCCGGCGTTCCCGTCGCATGCCAAGTGGATGCGCTCTCCACAAGAAAGGCGAGAGGAACTCCAGGGTCGTGTCACCATTCCCAGAGACCCAGATGTCTCAGTCCATTCCAGGGATACCTGTATTCCCTGCACTGCCTCGACTTTCAAGCGAGGATCGACTCACACCACGGTGGCACGTGGGACAGCCCTGTGGGAAAGCCTCGTGGGAAAGCCTCGTGGGAAAGCCTCGAGGGAAATCCACAAATCCTTTGATCCACGCGAAGGGAAGCGTGACACTTGCTGCTACAGCTCGGGAGGAACGAGCACGTGCATGCCCCACTCGAGACGAGGACTGACTCCCCTGGGGAGACTCCAGAAGTACCCCAAGATCCATGTCAGCACTGGAGAGGAATCCTCAGGTCCGGCACCGACTCCACACAAGGTCTTAGGCCCCGGCATCGACGGGAGAGGAATCCGAGTGGCCCCGAGCAACTTGCATGGGGACTGGCCTTTCCTGAGGCCACCAGAGCGGGTCCCTGAGGTCCCCGTCGTTAGTCGAGAGCACCTGCCGTCACTCGAGAAAATCCAGGAGGTTCTCCCCTCCAAGCGAATGAGGCCCATTTCCGCTGAGGCGTCTCGAGAGTAATCACACCTAACCTCTTGAACTTCCAAAGGGTCCTTCACACCCTTGCTGCAACTCAAGAAGTTCCCCGACATTCCCGTCTCCACTCGAGATGAAGCACGAGAGTCTCGCCCACATCCAGAGGAGCCCCGTTTCCGCCTCCTAGCTCGAGAGGAGGGATCCTTTCCCTGCGTGGTCGGCAAAGAATTCCCGGCGTTCCCATCTCATCTCAAGAGGAGGCGCGCTCCTCAGGAAAGGCGAGAGGAATCCAGGGTCGTGCCACCATTCCAGAGTCCCCCAGATGTCTCAGTCCAATCCAGGGAAACCTGTTTTCCCTGCACTGCCTCGACATTCAAGCTGAGGATCGACTCACACCACGGAGGCAAGTGGGACAGCCCTGTGGAAAAAGCCTCGCGGGATAGCCTAGTGGGAAAGCCTCGAGGGAAAGCCACAGATCCCTTGATCACGCGAAGGGAAGCTTGACACTGCTTCTACAGCTCGGGAGGAAAGCGCACGTGCATGCCCCCACTCGAGACGAGGACTGACTCCCCTGGGAGACTCCAGAAGTACCCCAAGATCCATGTCAGCACTGGAGAGGAATCCTCAGGTTCCGGCACCGACACCACACATGGTCTTGTGCCCCGTCATCGATGGGAGAATATCCGGAGACACCCCGAGCAACTCGCATGGGGACTGGACTTTCCTGAGGCCACCAGACCGGGTCCCTGAGGTCCCCGTCATAACTCGAAAGCACCTGCCGAAACTCGAGAGAATCCAGGAGGTTCTCCCGTCCAGGCGAGATGATGCCCATTTCCGTTGAGGCATCTCGAGGCTAATCACACCTAACCTCTGGAACTTCCAGAGGTCCTTCACACCCTTGCTGCACCTCAAGAAGTTCCCCGACATACTCTGTCTCCACTCGAGAAAAGCACGAGAATCCCGTCCACATACATAATCCAGAT
>NW_017216956.1:0-12857 GCF_001704415.2 Capra hircus | reverse complement strand
TGCCGGAACCTGAGGATTCCTCTCCAGTGCTGACATGGATCTGGGGTACTTCTGGAGTCTCCCCAGGGGAGTCAGTCCTCGTCTCAAGTGGGGGCATGCACGTGCGCTTTCCTTCCGAGCTGTAGCAGCAGTGTCGCACCTTCCCTTCGCGTGGATCAAGGGATCTGTGGCTTTCCTCGAGGCTTTCCCACGAGGCTTTCCCACAGGGCTGTCCCACGTGCCACCGTGGTGTGAGTCGATCCTCGTCTTGAAAGTGGAGGCAGTGCAGGGAATACAGGTTTCCCTGGAATGGACTGAGACATCTGGGGCTCTGGGAATGGTGGCACGACCCTGGAGTTCCTCTCGCCTTTCTTTGGAGAGCGCCTCCCCTTGAGATGCGACGGAAATGCCGGGAATTCTTTCCTGACCACGCAGGGAAAGGATCCCTCCCCTCGAGCTAGGAGGCGGAAACGGGGCTCCTCTGGATGTGGGCGGGACTCTCGTGCTTCTTTCGAGTGGAGTCGGGTATGTCGGGGAACTTCTTGAGTTGCAGCAAGGGTGTGAAGGACCCTTTGGAAGTTCCAGAGGTTAGGTGTGATTAGCCTCGAGATGCCTCAGCGGAAATGGGCCTCATCTCGCCTGGAGGGGAGAACCTCCTGGATTTTCTCGAGTTGTGGCAGGTGCTCTCGACTTACGACGGGGACCTCAGGGACCCGCTCTGGTGGCCTCAGGAAAGGCCAGTCCGCATGCGAGTTGCTCGGGGGCCTCTCGGGATTCCTCTCCCGTCGATGCCGGGGCCTAAGACTGCCGGGAGCCAGTGTGAGGTAGCCCGCCCGTGACAAGGTTATGAGGAAGGAAGCTGACATACGCAAGGCGTGCTCAGACTTCAGGGATCCCTCTTGAAATTTTTAAGCACGTACCCAACAAAAATCTGCCGGTTTTTGTGCTCTGCTTTTTCACTCTTCTGACCTTTTCTGGAAAAAGTCAATTCAGGCCGTTAGTCTTCTGCATTTGAAAGAGTGTTTCAATCCAAAAACCCTCTGATTTCTTTCTAGCCTGCCTGTAGGACTCGTACAGCTGCGCTTGTGATTGTTTGAGGCCTCCTGACCGCAGGAGGCACAGGAAGCTTAAAACATCCTAGGAATGCAGGAGCTTCCGAGGAGTCAAAATCTTTAGAATAGGACTGATTAAAAGTTTCATTTTTGGGGTCAATGCTTGCTGCCAAATTTTCATATCCTTTATTTTTAGATATAGTTGGTATATAGAAAAACAAGTAGTAGACCTGGTATTAGCAACATTAGATCTTTGAGTTAAGTACCTTCTTTGTTATAACCCACTGCACCTTTGTTCTATAGAGATGTAACTTTAATGCTTTAAGGAGATGCAGATTAAAGAAAAACACTTCAGGGGAAACAAAATTAACATTCATTAAGGAAGAGAGCCAAAAAGTGTTAACAAGCCTCTTGGCCAGAAGATAATGTAAATCACCTGAGACCTTTTGTATACAAAATGATATACAGAAAGAATCTGGGTTGCGAACACTATATAATTTTGTGTTATCCATTGATCTCCATGTTTTATCAAAAGTATAAAAGGCCTTCTGAACAATAAAGGAGGAGGCCAGGGGCCGGGGGCCAGATTCTCGGACCAGCTTCTCGAACTAGTCTCTCAGCCTGGTTTCTTGGGACTCTGGCTCCCCCGTGTCTTTCTCTCTCTTTCTTCTTCTCTAACTTTCCTTCTCTGCTCTTTACTATAACTTCAGGATGAATCTCCACCTGGAGTGCGGAGTCTCGCCAGGTCTACTTACTTGCCCTGGCTGTTAAGACCCGCACGAAAGGGAGCTTAAGGCGAGGCACCCTTAGATATTCAAGCGGGCGCCGGTGGCCAACGTAGGAGGTGCAAATTCCTTGTCTGGAATTTTATTGACCGTCCGAGTAAACCAAGCTATTCAGCCTTCTTCCTCCACTTAATCTTCTTACTACACTATAGTTTCCTAATCTAATCTTACATTAATAAATAAACAAGTCTTTCCACGCCAACGCCGTCCACCCTTCGAATTCCCTGGATCCACCGGGGCTGGACCCCGGCATCAGACCTTGTGTAGAGTCGGTGCCGGAACCTGAGGATTCCTCTCCAGTGCTGACATGGATCTTGGGTACTTCTGGAGTCTCCCCAGGGGAGTCAGTCCTCGTCTCGAGAGGGGGGCATGCACGTGCGCTTTCCTCCCCAGCCGTAGCAGCAGTGTCACGCTTCCCTTCGAGTGGATCAAGGTATCTGTGGCTTTCCCTCGAGGTTTTCCCACGAGGCTTTCCCACAGGGCTGTCCCACTGCCACCGTGGTGTGAGTCGATCCTCGGCTTGAAAGTCGAGGCAGTGCAGGGAAAGCAGGTTTCCCTGGAATGGACTGAGACATCTGGGGACTCTGGGAATGGTGGCACGGCCCTGGAGTTCCTCTCGCCTTTCCTGTGGAGAGCGCCTCCTCTTGAGATGCGACGGGAACGCCGGGAATTCTTTCCCACCACGCAGGGAAAGGATCCCTCCTCTCGAGCTAGGAGGCGAAACGGGGCTCCTCTGGATGTGGGCGGGACTCCGTGCTTCCTCTCGAGTGGAGTCGGGTATGTTGCGAAAACTTCTTGAGTTGCAGCAAGGTGTGAAGGACCCTTTGGAAGTTCCAGAGTTTAGGTGTGATTAGCCTCGAGACGCCTCAGCGGAAATGGGCCTCATCTCGCCTGGAGGGGAGAACCTCCTGGATTTTCTCGAGTTGTGGCAGGTGCTCTCGACTTACGACGGGGACCTCAGGGACCCGCTCTGGTGTCCTCAGGAAAGGCCAGTCCCCATGCGAGTTGTTCGGGGCCTCTCGGCAGCTTCTCGGTTTCCTCTCCGTCGATGCTGGGGCCTAAGACCTTGTGTGGAGTCAGTGCCGGAACCTGAGGATTCCTCTCCAGTGCTGACATGGATCTTGGGGTACTTCTGGAGTCTCCCCAGGGGAGTCAGTCCTCGTCTCAAGTGGGGGCATGCACGTGCGCTTTCCTCCCGAGCTGTAGCAGCAGTGTCGCACTTCCCTTCGCGTGGATCAAGGGATCTGTGGCTTTCCCTCCGAGGCTTTCCCGACGAGGCTTTGCCCACAGGGCTGTCCCACGTGCCACCGTGGTGTGAGTCGATCCTCGTCTTGAAAGTGGAGGCAGTGCAGGGAATACAGGTTTCCCTGGAATGGACTGAGACATCTGGGGGACTCTGGGAATGGTGGCACGACCCTGGAGTTCCTCTCGCCTTCCTTTGGAGAGCGCCTCCCCTTGAGATGCGACGGAAATGCCGGGAATTCTTTCCTGACCACGCAGGGAAAGGATCCCTCCCCTCGAGCTAGGAGGCGGAAACGGGGGCTCCTCTGGATGTGGGCGGGACTCTCGTGCTTCTTTCGAGTGGAGTCGGGTATGTCGGGGAACTTCTTGAGTTGCAGCAAGGGTGTGAAGGACCCTTTGGAAGTTCCAGAGGTTAGGTGTGATTAGCCTCGAGATGCCTCAGCGGAAATGGGCCTCATCTCGCCTGGAGGGGAGAACCTCCTGGATTTTCTCGAGTTGTGGCAGGTGCTCTCGACTTACGACGGGGACCTCAGGGACCCGCTCTGGTGGCCTCAGGAAAGGCCAGTCCGCATGCGAGTTGCTCGGGGGCCTCTCGGGATTCCTCTCCCGTCGATGCCGGGGCCTAAGACTGCCGGGAGCCAGTGTGAGGTAGCCCGCCCGTGACAAGGTTATGAGGAAGGAAGCTGACATACGCAAGGCGTGCTCAGACTTCAGGGATTCCTCTTGAAATTTTTAAGCACGTACCCCAACAAAAATCTGCCGGTTTTTGTGCTCTGCTTTTTCACTCTTCTGACCTTTTCTGGAAAAAGTCAATTCAGGCCGTTAGTCTTCTGCATTTGAAAGAGTGTTTCAATCCAAAAACCCTCTGATTTCTTTCTAGCCTGCCTGTAGGACTCGTACAGCTGCGCTTGTGATTGTTTGAGGCCTCCTGACCGCAGGAGGCACAGGAAGCTTAAAACATCCTAGGAATGCAGGAGCTTCCGAGGAGTCAAAATCTTTAGAATAGGACTGATTAAAAGTTTCATTTTTGGGGTCAATGCTTGCTGCCAAATTTTCATATCCTTTATTTTTAGATATAGTTGGTATATAGAAAAACAAGTAGTAGACCTGGTATTAGCAACATTAGATCTTTGAGTTAAGTACCTTCTTTGTTATAACCCACTGCACCTTTGTTCTATAGAGATGTAACTTTAATGCTTTAAGGAGATGCAGATTAAAGAAAAACACTTCAGGGGAAACAAAATTAACATTCATTAAGGAAGAGAGCCAAAAAGTGTTAACAAGCCTCTTGGCCAGAAGATAATGTAAATCACCTGAGACCTTTTGTATACAAAATGATATACAGAAAGAATCTGGGTTGCGAACACTATATAATTTTGTGTTATCCATTGATCTCCATGTTTTATCAAAAGTATAAAAGGCCTTCTGAACAATAAAGGAGGAGGCCAGGGGCCGGGGGCCAGATTCTCGGACCAGCTTCTCGAACTAGTCTCTCAGCCTGGTTTCTTGGGACTCTGGCTCCCCCCGTGTCTTTCTCTCTCTTTCTTCTTCTCTAACTTTCCTTCTCTCTGCTCTTTACTATAACTTCAGGATGAATCTCCACCTGGAGTGCGGAGTCTCGCCAGGTCTACTTACTTGCCCTGGCTGTTAAGACCCGCACGAAAGGGAGCTTAAGGCGAGGCACCCTTAGATATTCAAGCGGGCGCCGGTGGCCAACGTAGGAGGTGCAAATTCCTTGTCTGGAATTTTATTGACCGTCCGAGTAAACCAAGCTATTCAGCCTTCTTCCTCCACTTAATCTTCTTACTACACTATAGTTTCCTAATCTAATCTTACATTAATAAATAAACAAGTCTTTCCACGCCAACGCCGTCCACCCTTCGAATTCCCTGGATCCACCGGGGCTGGACCCCGGCATCAGACCTTGTGTAGAGTCGGTGCCGGAACCTGAGGATTCCTCTCCAGTGCTGACATGGATCTTGAGGTACTTCTGGAGTCTCCCCAGGGGAGTCAGTCCTCGTCTCGAGAGGGGGCATGCACGTGCGCTTTCCTCCCCAGCCGTAGCAGCAGTGTCACGCTTCCCTTCGAGTGGATCAAGGTATCTGTGGCTTTCCCTCGAGGTTTTCCCACGAGGCTTTCCCACGAGGCTTTCCCACAGCGCCGTCCCACCTGCCACCGTGGTGTGAGTCGATCCTCGGCTTGAAAGTCGAGGCAGTGCAGGGAAAGCAGGTTTCCCTGGAATGGACTGAGACATCTGGGGGACTCTGGGAATGGTGGCACGGCCCTGGAGTTCCTCTCGCCTTTCCTGTGGAGAGCGCCTCCTCTTGAGATGCGACGGGAACGCCGGGAATTCTTTCCCCACCACGCAGGGAAAGATCCCTCCTCTCGAGCTAGGAGGCAGAAACGGGGCTCCTCTGGATGTGGGCGGGACTCCCGTGCTTCCTCTCGAGTGGAGTCGGGAATGTTGCGAAACTTCTTGAGTTGCAGCAAGCGTGTGAAGGACCCTTTGGAAGTTCCAGAGTTTAGGTGTGATGAGCCTCGAGACGCCTCAACGGAAATGGGCCTCATCTCGCCTGGAGGGGAGAACCTCCTGGATTTTCTCGAGTTGTGGCAGGTGCTCTCGACTTACGACGGGGACCTCAGGGACCCGCTCTGGTGTCCTCAGGAAAGGCCAGTCCCCATGCGAGTTGTTCGGGGGCCTCTCGGCAGCTTCTCGGGTTTCCTCTCCCGTCGATGCTGGGGCCTAAGACCTTGTGTGGAGTCAGTGCCGGAACCTGAGGATTCCTCTCCAGTGCTGACATGGATCTTGGGGTACTTCTGGAGTCTCCCCAGGGGAGTCAGTCCTCGTCTCAAGTGGGGGCATGCACGTGCGCTTTCCTTCCGAGCTGTAGCAGCAGTGTCGCACTTCCCTTCGCGTGGATCAAGGGATCTGTGGCTTTCCCTCGAGGCTTTCCCACGAGGCTTTCCCACAGGGCTGTCCCACGTGCCACCGTGGTGTGAGTCGATCCTCGTCTTGAAAGTGGAGGCAGTGCAGGGAATACAGGTTTCCCTGGAATGGACTGAGACATCTGGGGGACTCTGGGAATGGTGGCACGACCCTGGAGTTCCTCTCGCCTTTCCTTTGGAGAGCGCCTCCCCTTGAGATGCGACGGAAATGCCGGGAATTCTTTCCTGACCACGCAGGGAAAGGATCCCTCCCCTCGAGCTAGGAGGCCGGAAACGGGGCTCCTCTGGATGTGGGCGGGACTCTCGTGCTTCTTTCGAGTGGAGTCGGGTATGTCGGGGAACTTCTTGAGTTGCAGCAAGGGTGTGAAGGACCCTTTGGAAGTTCCAGAGGTTAGGTGTGATTAGCCTCGAGATGCCTCAGCGGCAAATGGGCCTCATCTCGCCTGGAGGGGAGAACCTCCTGGATTTTCTCGAGTTGTGGCAGGTGCTCTCGACTTACGACGGGGACCTCAGGGACCCGCTCTGGTGGCCTCAGGAAAGGCCAGTCCGCATGCGAGTTGCTCGGGGGCCTCTCGGGATTCCTCTCCCGTCGATGCCGGGGCCTAAGACTGCCGGGAGCCAGTGTGAGGTAGCCCGCCCGTGACAAGGTTATGAGGAAGGAAGCTGACATACGCAAGGCGTGCTCAGACTTCAGGGATTCCTCTTGAAATTTTTAAGCACGTACCCCAACAAAATCTGCCGGTTTTTGTGCTCTGCTTTTTCACTCTTCTGACCTTTTCTGGAAAAAGTCAATTCAGGCCGTTAGTCTTCTGCATTTGAAAGAGTGTTTCAATCCAAAAACCCTCTGATTTCTTTCTAGCCTGCCTGTAGGACTCGTACAGCTGCGCTTGTGATTGTTTGAGGCCTCCTGACCGCAGGAGGCACAGGAAGCTTAAAACATCCTAGGAATGCAGGAGCTTCCGAGGAGTCAAAATCTTTAGAATAGGACTGATTAAAAGTTTCATTTTTGGGTCAATGCTTGCTGCCAAATTTTCATATCCTTTATTTTTAGATATAGTTGGTATATAGAAAAACAAGTAGTAGACCTGGTATTAGCAACATTAGATCTTTGAGTTAAGTACCTTCTTTGTTATAACCCACTGCACCTTTGTTCTATAGAGATGTAACTTTAATGCTTTAAGGAGATGCAGATTAAAGAAAAACACTTCAGGGGAAACAAAATTAACATTCATTAAGGAAGAGAGCCAAAAAGTGTTAACAAGCCTCTTGGCCAGAAGATAATGTAAATCACCTGAGACCTTTTGTATACAAAATGATATACAGAAAGAATCTGGGTTGCGAACACTATATAATTTTGTGTTATCCATTGATCTCCATGTTTTATCAAAAGTATAAAAGGCCTTCTGAACAATAAAGGAGGAGGCCAGGGGCCGGGGGCCAGATTCTCGCGACCAGCTTCTCGAACTAGTCTCTCAGCCTGGTTTCTTGGGACTCTGGCTCCCCCCGTGTCTTTCTCTCTCTTTCTTCTTCTCTAACTTTCCTTCTCTCTGCTCTTTACTATAACTTCAGGATGAATCTCCACCTGGAGTGCGGAGTCTCGCCAGGTCTACTTACTTGCCCTGGCTGTTAAGACCCGCACGAAAGGGAGCTTAAGGCGAGGCACCCTTAGATATTCAAGCGGGCGCCGGTGGCCAACGTAGGAGGTGCAAATTCCTTGTCTGGAATTTTATTGACCGTCCGAGTAAACCAAGCTATTCAGCCTTCTTCCTCCACTTAATCTTCTTACTACACTATAGTTTCCTAATCTAATCTTACATTAATAAATAAACAAGTCTTTCCACGCCAACGCCGTCCACCCTTCGAATTCCCTGGATCCACCGGGGCTGGACCCCGGCATCAGACCTTGTGTAGAGTCGGTGCCGGAACCTGAGGATTCCTCTCCAGTGCTGACATGGATCTTGGGTACTTCTGGAGTCTCCCCAGGGGAGTCAGTCCTCGTCTCGAGTGGGGGGTATGCACGTGCGCTTTCCTCCCGAGCTGTAGCAGCAGTGTCACGCTTCCCTTCGCGTGGATCAAGGGATCTGTGGCTTTCCCACGAGGCTTTCCCACAGGGCTGTCCCACGTGCCACCGTGGTGTGAGTCGATCCTCGGCTTGAAAGTCGAGGCAGTGCAGGGAAAACAGGTTTCCCTGGAATGGACTGAGACATCTGGGGGACTCTGGGAATGGTGGCACGACCCTGGAGTTCCTCTTGCCTTTCCTGGGGAGAGCGCCTCCTCTTGAGATGCGACAGGAACGCCGGGAATTCTTTCCCGACCACGCAGGGAAAGATCCCTCCTCTCGAGCTAGGAGGCGGAAACCGCGCTCCTCTGGATGAGGGAGGGACTCTCGTGATTCCTCTCGAGTGGAGACGGGTATGTCGGGGAACTTCTTGAGTTGCAGCAAGGGTGTGAAGGACCCTTTGGAAGTTCCAGAGGTTAGGTGTGATTAGCCTCGAGATGCCTCAGCGGAAATGGCGCTCATCTCTCCTGGAGGGGGAGAACCTCCTGGATTTTCTCGAGTTGCGGCAGGTGTTCTCGACTTATGACGGGGACCTCAGGAACCCGCTCTGGTGGCCTCAGGAAAGGCCAGTCCCCAGCGAATTGCTCGGGGGTATCTCAGGATTCCTCTCCTGTCGATGCCGGGGCCTAAGACCTTGTGTGAAGTCGGTGCCGCGAACCTGAGGTTTCCTCTCCGGTGCTGACATGGATCTTGGGGTATTTCTGGAGTCTCCCCAGGGGAGTCAGTCCTCGTCTCGAGTGGGGGCATGCACGTGCGCTTTACTCCCAAGCTGTAGCAGCAGTGTCGCGCTTCCCTTCGCGTGGATCAAGGGATCTGTGGCTTTCCCTCGAGGCTTTCCCTCGAGGCTTGCCCACAGGTTCTGTCCACGTGTCACCGTGGTGTGAGTCGATCCTAGGCTTGAAAGTCGATTCTGTGCAGGGAAAAATAGTTTTCCCTGGAATGGACTGAGACATCTGGGGGACTCTGGGAATGGTGGCACGACCCTGGAGTTCGTCTCGCCTTTCCTGTGGAGAGCACCTCCTCTTGAGATGCGACGGGTACGCCGGGAATTCTTTCCCGACCACGCAGGGAAGGGATCCCTGCTCTCAAGCTATGAGGCGGAAACGGGGCTCCTCTTGATGTGGGCGGGACTCTCGTGCTTCCTCTCGAGAGGAGACGGGTATGTCGGGGAACTTCTTGAGTTGCAGCAAGGATGGGAAGGACCCTTTGTAAGTTACAGAGGTTAGGTGTGATTAGCCTGGAGATGCCTCAGCAGAAATGGGGCCTCATCTCGCCTGGAGGGGAGAACCTCCAGGATTTTCTCGAGTTAGGGCAGGTGCTCTCGACTTACGACGGGGATCTCAGGGACCCGCTCTGGGGGCCTCAGGAAAGGCCATTCCCCATTCGAGTTGCTCGGGGCCTCTCGCGATTCCTCTTCCGTCGATGCTGGGGCCTAAGAACTTGTGGTGGAGTCCGGTGCCAGAAACCTGAGGTTTCCTCTCCAGTGCTGACATGGATCTTGGGGTACTTCTGGAGTCTTCCCCATGGGGAGTCACTCCTCGTCTCGAGTGGGGGGCATGCCACCTGCGCTTTCTTCCCGAGGTGTAGCAGGGCAGTGTCATGCTCCCGTCGCCGTGGATCAAGGGGTCAGTGGCTTTCCCTCGAGGCTTCCTCACGAGGCTTTCCCATCAAGGCTTTCCCACGAGGCTTTCCCACAGGGCTGTCCCACGTGCCACCGTGGTGTGAGTCTATCCTTGGCAGGGAAAGTCGAGGCAGTGGCAGGGAAAACAGGTTTCCCTGGAATGGACTGAGACATCTGGGGGACTCTGTGAATGGTGGGCACCACCCTGGAGTTCCTCTCGCCTTTCCTGTGGAGAGCGACTCCTCTTGAGAAGCGACGGGAACGCTGGGTATTCTTTCCCGACCACGAAAGGAAATGATCCCTCCTCTCGAGCTAGGAGGCCGGAAACGGGGTTCCTCTGGATGTGAGCGGGACTCTCGTGCTTCCTCTCAAGTGGAGACGGGGTATGTCGGGGGAACTTCTTGAGTTGCAGCAAGGGTGTGAATCACCCCTTTGGAAGTTTACAGAGGTTTGGTGTGATTAGCCTCGAGACACCTCAGCAGAAATGGGGCCTCATCTCGCCTCAGGGGGAAATCCACCTGGATTTTCTCTTGTTGCGGCAGGTGCTCTCGACTTCGATGGGGACCTCAGCGACCCGCTCTGGTGTGGCCTCAGGAAAAGGCCAGTATCCCAGGCGAGTTGGCTCGGGGGCCTCTCGGGACTCCTCTCCCGTCGAGGCCGGGGCGCTAAGATCTTGTGTGGAGTCCGGTGGCCGGAACCTGAGGGATTCCTCTCCATTGCTGACATGGGATCTTGGGCTACTTCTCGAGTCTCCCCAGGGGAGTCTTTCGTCGTCTCGAGTGGGAGGCATGCACGGTGAGCTTTCCTCCCGAGCTGAAGCAGCAGATTCACGCTTCCCTTCCCGTGGATCAAGGGATCTGTGGCTATCCCTCGAGGCTTTCCCACGAGGCTTCCCACAGGTTTGTACCACGTGCCACCGTAGTGTGAGTCGTTCCTCGGCATGAAAGTCGAGGCAGTGCAGGGAAAACAGGTTTCCCTGGAATGGACTGAGACATCTGGGGGTCTCTGGGAATGGTGGCACGACCCTGGAGTTTCTCTCGCCTTTCCTGTGGAGAGCGCCTCCTCTTGAGTTGCGACGGAAACTCCGAGAATTTTTTACCGAACACGCAGGGAAAGGATCCCTTCTCTCAAGCTAGGAGGGGTAAATGGGGCTCCTCTGGATGAGGGCGGGACACTCGTAGTTCCTCTCGAGTGGAGACGGATATGTTGGGGAACTTCTTGAGATGCAGCAAGGGTGTGAAGGACCCTTTGGAAGTTCCAGAGTTTAGGTGTGATTAGCCTCGATACGCCTCAGCCGAAATGGGCCTCATCTCGCCTGGAGGGGAGAACCTCCTGGATTTTTCTCGAGTTGCTGCACGTGCTCTCGATTACGACGGGGACCTCAGGGACCCACTCTGGTGGCCTTAGGAAAGGCCAGTCCCCATGCGAGTTGCTCGGGGGCCTCTCGGGATTCCTCTCCCGTCGATGCGGGGCCTAAGACCTTGAGTGGTGATGGTGCTCCAACCTGAGGATTCCTCTCCTGTCCTGACATGGATCTTGGGGTACTTCTGGAATCTCCCCAGCGTAGTCAGTCCTCGTATCTAGTGGGGGCATGCACGTACTCTTTCCTCCCGAGCTGTAGCAGCAGTGTCACGCTTCCCTTCGAGTGGATTAAGGGATCTGTGGCTTTCCCTCGAGGCTTTCCCATGAGGCTTTCCCACGAGGCTTTCCCACAGGGCTGTCCCACGTGCCACCGTGGTGTGAGTCGATCCTCGGCTTGAAAGTCGAGACATTGCAGGGAAAACAGTTTTCCCTGGAATGAAATGAGACATCTGGGGGACTCTGGGAATGGTGGCACGACCCTGGAGTTCCTCTCGCCTTTCCTGTGGAGAGCGCCTTCTCTTGAGATGCGACAGGAACGCCGGGAATTCTTTCCCATCCACGGCAGGAATTGGATCCCTCCTCTCGCTAGGAGGCGGAAACGGGCTCCTCTCGATGTGGGCGGACGCTCGTGTTCCTCTCGAGTGGCGACGGGTATGTCGAGAAATTTCTTGAGTTGCAGCAAGGGTGTGAAGGACCCTTTGGAAGTTCCAGACGTTAGGTGTGATTAGCCTCGAGACGCCTCAGCGGAAATGGGCCTCATCTCACCTGGAGGGGAGAACCTCCTGGATTTTCTCGAGTTGCGGCAGGTGCTCTCGACTTACGACGGGGACGTCAGGGACGCGCTCTGGTGGCCTCAGGAAAGGCCAGTCCCTTGCGAGTTGCTCGGGGATCACTCGGGATTCTTCTCCTCGTCGATGCCGGGGCCTAAGACCTTGTGTGGAGTCGGTGCCGGAACCTGAGGATTCCTCTCCAGTGCTGACATGGATCTTGGGTACTTCTGGAGTCTCCCCAGGGAGTCAGTCCTCGTCTCGAGTGGGGCATGCACGTGCGCTTTCCTCCGAGCTGTAGCAGCAGTGTCACGCTTCTATTCGCGTGGATCAAGGGATCTGTGGCTTTCCCTCGAGGCTTTCCCACAGGCTTTTCCACGAGGATTTCCCACAGGGCTGTCCACGTGCCACCGTGGTGTGAGTCGATCCTCGCTTGAAAGTCGAGGCAGTGCAGGGAAAACAGGTTTCCCTGGAATGGACTGAGAATCTGGGGGACTCTGGGAATGGGGAAGACCCTGGAGTTCCTCTCGCCTTTCCTGTGGAGAGTGCCTCCTCTTGAGATTCAACGGGAACGCTGGAATTTCTTTCCCGACCACGCAGGGAAAGGATCCCTCCTCTCGAGCTAGGAGGCGGAAACGGGGCTCCTCTGGATGTGGGCGGAACTCTCGTGCTTCCTCTCGAGTGGAGACGGGTATGTCGGGAAACTTCTTGAGTTGCAGCAAGGGTGTGAAGGACCCTTGGAAGTTCCAGAGGTTAGGTGTGATTAGCCTCGAGACGCCTCAGCGGAAATGGGCCTCATCTCGCCTGGAGGGGAGAACCTCCTGGATTTTCTCGAGTTGCGGCAGGTGCTCTCGACTTACGACGGGACACAGGGACCCCGCTCTGGTGGCCTCAGGAAAGGCCAGTCCCCATGCGAGTTGCTCGGGGCCCTCTAGGGATTCCTCTCCCGTCGATGCCGGGCCTAAGACCTTGTGTGGAGTCGGTGCCGGAACCTGAGGATTCCTCTCCAGTGCTGACATGGATCTTGGGTACTTCTGGAGTCTC
>NW_017216955.1:0-12858 GCF_001704415.2 Capra hircus | reverse complement strand
GGAAAGCGCACGTGCATGCCCCCCACTCGGAGACGAGGACTGACTCCCCTGGGGGAGACTCCAGAAGTACCCCAAGATCCATGTCAGCGCTGGAGAGGAAAGCTCACGTTTCCGGCACCGAATCCACACCAGGTCTTAGGCCCCTGCATCGACGGGAGAGGAATCCCGAGAGGCCCCTGAGCAACTCGCATGGGGACTGGCCTTTCCTGAGGCCACCGGAGCAGGTCCCTGAGGGTCCCCGTCAGAAGTCGAGAGCACCTGCCGCAACTCGAGAAAATCCAGGAGGTTCTCCCCTCCAGGCGAGATGAGGCCCATTTCCGCTGAGGCGTCTCGAGGCTAACACCTAACCTCTGGGACTCCCAAAGGGTCCTTCACACCCTTGCTGCAACTCAACAAGTTCCCCGACATACCCGTCTCCACTCGAGGGGAAGCACGAGAGTTCTCCCCACCACCAGAGGAACCTCGTTTCCGCCTCCTAGCTCCAGAGGAGGGATCCTTTCCCTTCCTGGTCGGGGAAGAATTCCGGCGTTCCCTGTCACAACTCAAGAGGAGGGCGCTCTCCACAGGAAAGGCGAGAGAAACTCCAGGGTCCTGCCACCATTCCCAGAGTCCCCCAGATGTCTCAGTCCATTTCAGGGAAACCTGTTTTCCATGCGCTGCCTAGACTTTCAAGCCGAGGATCGACTCACACCACGGTGGCACGTGGGACAGCCCTGTGGCAAAGCCTCGTGGAAAGCCTCGTGGGAAAGCGTCGTGGGAAAGCCACAGATCCCTTGATCCACTCCATGGAAAGCATGACACTGCTGCTACAGCTCGGGAGGAAGGCACACGGGCATGCCCCCACTCGAGACGAGTACTGAATTCCCTGGGGATACTCCAGAAGTACCCAAGATCCATGTCAGCAATGGAGAGGAATCCTCAGGTTGTGGCACCGACTCCACACAAAATCTTACGCACCGGCATCTACGGGAGAGGAATCCCGAGAGGCCCCCGAGCAACTCGCATGGGGACTGGCCTTTCCTGAGGCCACCAGAGCGGGTCCCTGAGGTCCCCTTCGTAAGTCGAGAGCACCTGTCGCAACTCGAGAAAATCCAGGAGGTTCTCCCCTTCAGGCGAGATGAGGCCCAATTCCACTGAGGCGTCTCGAGTCTAATCACACCTAAACTCTGGAACTTCCAAAGGGTCCTTCACACCCTTGCTGCAACTCAAGAATTTCCCCGACATACCCGTCTCCACTCGAGAGGAAGCACGAGAGTACCGCCCACATCCAGAGGAGACCCGTTTCCGCCTCCTAGCTAGAGAGGAGGGATTCTTTCCCTGCGTGTTCGGGAAAGAATTCCCGGAGTTCCCGTCGCATCTCAAGAGGAGGTGTTTTCCACAGGAAAGGCGAGAGGAACTCCAGGGTCGTGCCACCATTCCCAGAGTCCTCCAGATGTCTCAGTCCATTCCAGGGAAACCTGTTTTCCCTGCACTGCCTCGACTTTCAAGCCGAGGATCGACTCACACCACGGTGGCACGTGGGACAGCCCTGTGGGAAAGCCTCGTGGGAAAGCCTCGTGGGAAAGCCTCGAAGGAAAGCCACAGATCCCTTGATCCACACGAAGGGAAGAGTGACACTGCTGATACAGCTCAGAAGGAAAGCGCACGTGCATGACCCCACTGGAGACGAGGACTGACGCCCATGGGGAGACTCAAGAAGTACCCCAAGGTCGATGTCGGCACTCGAGAGCAATCCTCAGGTTCCGGCTCAGACACCGCACAATGTCTTAGGCCCCCGCATCGACGGGAGAGGAATCCCGAGAGGCCCCCGAGCAACTCGCATGGGGACTGGACTTTCCTGAGGCCACCAGAGCGGGTCCCTGAGATCCCCGTCGTAAGTCGAGAGCACCTGCCGCAACTCGAGAAAATCCAGGAGGTTCTCCCCTCCAAGCGAGATGAAGCCCATTTCCGCTGAGGCGTCTCGAGAGTAATCACAGCTAACCTCTTGAACTTCCATAGGGTCCTTCACACCCTTGCTGTAACTCAAGAAGTTCCCCGACATTCCCGTCTCCACTCGAGAGGAAGCACGAGAGTCCCGCCCACATCCAGAGCAGCCCCGTTTCCGCCTCCTAGCTCGAGAGGAGGGATCCTTTCCCTGCGTGGTCGGCAAAGAATTCCCGGCGTTCCCATCTCATCTCAAGAGGAGGCGCTCTCCACAGGAAAGGCGAGAGGAACTCCAGGGTCGTGCCACCATTCCCAGAGTCCCCCAGATATCTGCGTCCATTCCAGGGAAACCTGTTTTCCCTGCACTGCCTCGACTTTCAAGCCGAGGATCGACTCACACAACGGTGGTACGTGGGACAGACCAGTGGGAAAGCCTCGTGGGAAAGCCTCGAGGGAAGGCTTCGAGGGAAAGCCCAGATCCCTTGATCCACGCGAAGGGAAACGTGACACTCCCGCTACAGCTCGGGAGGAATTGGCACCTGCATGCCCCCAATGGAGACGAGTACTGACTCCCCTGGGGAGACTCCAGAAGTACCCCAAGATCCATGTCAGCACGGGAGAGGAATCTTAAGGTTCCGGCACCGACTCCACACAAGGTCTTAGGACCCGCCATCGAAGGGAGAGGAATACCAAGAGGCCCACGAGCAACTCGCATGGGGACTGGCCTTTCCTGAGGCCACCAGAGCGGGTCTCTGAGGTCCCCGACCTAAGTCGAGAGCACCTGCCGTAACTCGAGAAAATCCAGGAGGTTCTCCCCTCCAGGAGAGATGAGGCCGATTTCCACTGAGGCGTCTCAAGGCTAATCACACCTAACCTCTGGAACTTCCAAAGGGTCCTTCACACCCTTGCTGCAACTCAGGAAGTTCCCCTACATACCCGTCTCCACTCGAGAGGAAGCACGAATGTCCCGCCCATATCCAGAGGAGCCCCGTTTCCGCCTCCTAGCTCGAGAGGAGCGATCCTTTCCCTGCGTGGTCGGGAAAGAATTCCCGGCGTTCCCGTCGAATCTCAAGAGGAGGCACTCTCCACGGGAAAGGCGAGAGGAACTCCAGGGTCATGCCACCATTCCCAGAGTCCTCCAGATGTCTAAGTCCATTCCAGGGAAAACTGTTTTCCCTGCACAGTTTCGACTTTCAAGCAGAGGATCGACTCACACCACTGTGCCCCGTTGGACAGCCCTGTGCGAAAGCCTCCTGGGAAAGCCTCGTGGGAAAGCCTCGAGGGAAAGCAACAGATCCCTTGATCCACACGAAGGGATGCGTGACACTGCTGCTGCTGCTCGGGAGGAAAGCGCACGTGCATGCCCCCACTCGAGACGAAGACTGACTCCCCTGGGGAGACTCCAGATGTACCCCAAGATCCATGTCAGCACTGGAGAGGAATCCTCAGGTTCCGACACCAACTTCACACAAGATCTTAGGCTCCGTCATCGACGTAGAGGAATCCCGAGAGGCCCCCGAACAACTCGCAAGGGGACTGGCCTTTCCTGAGGCCACCAGAGCGGGTCCCTGAGGTCTCCGTCGTACGTCAAGAGCACCTGCCGCAACTCGAGGAAATCCAGGAGGTTCTCCCCTCCAGGCGAGATGAGGCCCATTTCCCCTGAGGCGTATCGAGGCTAATCACACCTAACCTCTGGAACTTCCAAAGGGTCCTTCACACCCTTGCTGCAACTCAAGAAGTTCCCCAACATACCCGTCTCCACTCGAGAGGAAGCACGAGAGTCCCGCCCACATCCAGAGTAGTCCCGCTTCCACCTCCTAGCTCGAGAGGAGGAATCCTTTCCCAGCGTGGTCGGGAAAGAATTCCCGGCGTTCCCGTCGCATCTGAAGAGGAGGCTCTCTCCACCGGAAAGGCGAGAGGAACCCCAGGGTCCTGCCACATTTCCAGAGTCCACCAGATGTCTCAGTCCATTCCAGGGAAAACTTTTTTCCCTGCACTGCCACGACTTTCAAGCTGAGGATCGACTCACACCACGGTGGCACGTGGGACATCCCTGTGGGAAAACCTCGTGGGAAAGCCTCGTGGGAAAGCCTCGAGGGAAAGCCCCTGATCCATTGATCCACATGAAGGGATGCGTGACACTGGTGCTACAGCTCGGGAGGAAAGCGCACGTGCATGCCCCCACTCATGACAAGGACTGACTCCGCTGAGGAGACTCCAGAAGTACCCCAAGATCCATGTCAGCACTGGAGAGGAATCCTCAGGTTCTGCCACCGACTCCACACCAGGTCTTAGGCCCTGGCATTGATGGGAGAGGAATCCCGAGAGGCCCACGAGCAACTCGCATGGGGACTGGCCTTTCCTGAGGCCAACAGAGCGGGTCCCTGATGTCCCCGTCGTAAGACGAGAGCACCTGCCGCAACTCGAGAAAATCCAGGAGGTTCTCCCCTCCAGGCGATATGAGGCCCATTTGTGCTGAGGCGTCTCAGGGTAATCACACCTAACCTCTGGAACTTCCAAAGGGTCCTTCACAACCTTGCTGTAACTCAAGAAGTTGCCCGACATACCCGTCTCCACTCGATAGGAAGCACGAGAGTCCCGCCCACATACAGAGGAGCCCCGTTTCCGCCTCCTAGTTTGAGAGGAGGGATCCTTTTACTGCGTGGTCGGGAAAGAATTCCTGCCGTTTCCGTCCCATCTCAAGAGGAGGTACTCTCCACAGGAAAGGTGAGAGGAACTTCAGGGTCGTGCCACCATTCCCAGAGTCCCCCAGATGTCTCAGTCCATTCCAGGGAAACCTGTTTTCCCTGCACTGCCTCGACTTTCAAGCCGAGGATCGAATCACACCACGGTGTCACTTGGGACAGCCCTGTGGGAAAGCCTCGTGGGAAAGCCTCGTGGGAAAGCCTCGAGGGAAAGCCACAGATTCCTTGATCCACGTGAATGGAAGCGTGACACTGCTGGAACAGCTCGGGAGGAAAGCACACGTGCATGCCCCCACTCGAGACGAGGACTGACTTCCCTGGGGAGACTCCAGAAGTACCCCAAGATCCATGTCAGCACTGGAGAGGAATTCTCAGGTTCCGGCACCGACGCCACACAAGGTCTTAAGCCATCGTGACACTGCTGCTACAGCTCGAGAGGAAAGCACACGTGCAGGCCCCCAATCGAGACGAGGACTGACTCCCCTGGGGAGACTCCAGAAGTACCCCAAGATCCATGTCGGCAATGGAGAGGAATCCTCAGGTTCGGGCACTGACTACACACAAGGTCTTAGGACCCAGCATCGACGGGAGTGGAATCCCGAGAGGCCCGGGAGCAACTCGCATGGGGACTGGCCTTTCCTGAGGCCACCAGAGCGGGTCCCTGAGGTCCCCGTCGTAAGTTGAGAGCACCTGCCGCAGCTCGAGAAAATCCAGGAGGTTCTCCCCTCCATGTGAGATGAGGCCCATTTCCGCTGAGCCGTCTCGGGGCTATTCACACCTAACCTCTGGAACTTCAAAAGGGTCCTTCACACCCTTGCTGCAACTCAAGAAGTTCCCCGACATACCCGTCTCCACTCGAGAGGAAGCACGAGTGTCCCGCCCACATCTAGAGGAGCCGCCTTTCCGCCTCCTAGCTCGAGAGGAGGGATCCTTTCCCTGCGTGGTCGGGAAAGAATTCCCGGCGTTTCCGTCGCATCTCAAGAGGAGGCGCTCTCCACAGCAAAGGCAAGAGGAACTCCAGGGTCGTGCCAGCATTCCCAGAGTCCCCCAGATGTCTCAGTCCATTCCAGGGAAACCTGTTTTCCCTGCACTGCGTCGACTTTCAAGCAGAGGATCGACTCACATCAAGGTGGCACGTGGGTCAGCCCTGTGGGAAAGCCTCGTGGGAAAGCCTCCTTGGAAAGCCTCGTGGGAAGCCTCAATGGTAAGCCACAGATCCCTTGATCCACGCGAAGGGAAGTGTGACTCTGCTGCTACAGCTTGGAAGGAAACAGCACGTTCATGCCCCCACTGGAGACGAGGACCGACTCCATTGAGGAAACTGCAGAAGTACCCAAATATCCATGTCGGCACTGGAGAGGAATCCTCAGGTTCCGGCACCGACTCCACACAAGGTCTTAGGCCCCGGCATCGTCGGGAGAGGAATGCCGACAGGCCCCCGAGCTTTTCGCATGGGGACTGGCCTTTCCTGAGGCCACCAGAGCGTGTCCCTGAGGTCCCCGTCTTAAGTCAAGAGCACCTGCCGCAACTCGAGAAAATCCAGGAGGTTCTCACCTCCAGGAGAGATGAGGCCCATTTTGGCTGAGACGTCTCGAGGCTAATCACACCTAACTTCTGGAACTTCCAAAGGGTCCCTCACACCCTTGCTGCAACTCAAGAAATTCCCCGACATACCCGTCTCCACTCGAGAGGAAGCACGAGAGTTTGGCCCACAACCAGAGGAGCCCCGTTTCCGCCTCCTAGCTCGAGAGGAGGGATCCTTTCCCTGCGTGGAGGGGTAAGAATTCCCCGCGTTCCCGTTGCATCTCCAGAGGAGGCGCTCTCCACAGGAAAGGCGAGAGGAACTACAGGGTCGTGCCACCATTCCTAGAGTTTCCCAGATGTCTCACTCCATTCCAGGGAAACCTGTTTTCCATGCACTGCCTCGACTTTCAAGCCGAGGATCGACTCACACAACGGTGGCACGTGGGACAGGCCTGTGGGAAAGCCTAGTGGGAAAGCCTCGGGGGAAAGCCTCGAGGGAAAGCCACTGATCCCTTGATCCACGCGAAGGGAAGCGTGACACTGCTGCTACAACTCGGGAGGAAAGCGCACGTGCATGCCCCCACTCGAGACGAGGACTGACTCCCCTGGGGAGACTCCAGAAGTACCCCAAGATCCATGTCAGCGCTGGAGAGGAAAGCTCACGTTCCGGCACCG
This sequence comes from Capra hircus, assembly GCF_001704415.2. Classification (NCBI taxonomy): domain Eukaryota; kingdom Metazoa; phylum Chordata; class Mammalia; order Artiodactyla; family Bovidae; genus Capra; species Capra hircus. The sequence continues at coordinate 6,031 of NW_017216955.1, read as the reverse complement.
AATCCACACCAGGTCTTAGGCCCCTGCATCGACGGGAGAGGAATCCCGAGAGGCCCCTGAGCAACTCGCATGGGGACTGGCCTTTCCTGAGGCCACCGGAGCAGGTCCCTGAGGTCCCCGTCAGAAGTCGAGAGCACCTGCCGCAACTCGAGAAAATCCAGGAGGTTCTCCCCTCCAGGCGAGATGAGGCCCATTTCCGCTGAGGCGTCTCGAGGCTAACACCTAACCTCTGGGACTCCCAAAGGGTCCTTCACACCCTTGCTGCAACTCAACAAGTTCCCCGACATACCCGTCTCCACTCGAGGGGAAGCACGAGAGTTCTCCCCACCACCAGAGGAACCTCGTTTCCGCCTCCTAGCTCCAGAGGAGGGATCCTTTCCCTTCCTGGTCGGGGAAGAATTCCGGCGTTCCCGTCACAACTCAAGAGGAGGCGCTCTCCACAGGAAAGGCGAGAGAAACTCCAGGGTCCTGCCACCATTCCCAGAGTCCCCCAGATGTCTCAGTCCATTTCAGGGAAACCTGTTTTCCATGCGCTGCCTAGACTTTCAAGCCGAGGATCGACTCACACCACGGTGGCACGTGGGACAGCCCTGTGGCAAAGCCTCGTGGAAAGCCTCGTGGGAAAGCGTCGTGGGAAAGCCACAGATCCCTTGATCCACTCCATGGAAAGCATGACACTGCTGCTACAGCTCGGGAGGAAGGCACACGGGCATGCCCCCACTCGAGACGAGTACTGAATTCCCTGGGGATACTCCAGAAGTACCCAAGATCCATGTCAGCAATGGAGAGGAATCCTCAGGTTGTGGCACCGACTCCACACAAAATCTTACGCACCGGCATCTACGGGAGAGGAATCCCGAGAGGCCCCCGAGCAACTCGCATGGGGACTGGCCTTTCCTGAGGCCACCAGAGCGGGTCCCTGAGGTCCCCTTCGTAAGTCGAGAGCACCTGTCGCAACTCGAGAAAATCCAGGAGGTTCTCCCCTTCAGGCGAGATGAGGCCCAATTCCACTGAGGCGTCTCGAGTCTAATCACACCTAAACTCTGGAACTTCCAAAGGGTCCTTCACACCCTTGCTGCAACTCAAGAATTTCCCCGACATACCCGTCTCCACTCGAGAGGAAGCACGAGAGTACCGCCCACATCCAGAGGAGACCCGTTTCCGCCTCCTAGCTAGAGAGGAGGGATTCTTTCCCTGCGTGTTCGGGAAAGAATTCCCGGAGTTCCCGTCGCATCTCAAGAGGAGGTGTTTTCCACAGGAAAGGCGAGAGGAACTCCAGGGTCGTGCCACCATTCCCAGAGTCCTCCAGATGTCTCAGTCCATTCCAGGGAAACCTGTTTTCCCTGCACTGCCTCGACTTTCAAGCCGAGGATCGACTCACACCACGGTGGCACGTGGGACAGCCCCTGTGGGAAAGCCTCGTGGGAAAGCCTCGTGGGAAAGCCTCGAAGGAAAGCCACAGATCCCTTGATCCACACGAAGGGAAGAGTGACACTGCTGATACAGCTCAGAAGGAAAGCGCACGTGCATGACCCCACTGGAGACGAGGACTGACGCCCATGGGGAGACTCAAGAAGTACCCCAAGGTCGATGTCGGCACTCGAGAGCAATCCTCAGGTTCCGGCTCAGACACCGCACAATGTCTTAGGCCCCCGCATCGACGGGAGAGGAATCCCGAGAGGCCCCCGAGCAACTCGCATGGGGACTGGACTTTCCTGAGGCCACCAGAGCGGGTCCCTGAGATCCCCGTCGTAAGTCGAGAGCACCTGCCGCAACTCGAGAAAATCCAGGAGGTTCTCCCCTCCAAGCGAGATGAAGGCCCATTTCCGCTGAGGCGTCTCGAGAGTAATCACAGCTAACCTCTTGAACTTCCATAGGGTCCTTCACACCCTTGCTGTAACTCAAGAAGTTCCCCGACATTCCCGTCTCCACTCGAGAGGAAGCACGAGAGTCCCGCCCACATCCAGAGCAGCCCCGTTTCCGCCTCCTAGCTCGAGAGGAGGGATCCTTTCCCTGCGTGGTCGGCAAAGAATTCCCGGCGTTCCCATCTCATCTCAAGAGGAGGCGCTCTCCACAGGAAAGGCGAGAGGAACTCCAGGGTCGTGCCACCATTCCCAGAGTCCCCCAGATATCTGCGTCCATTCCAGGGAAACCTGTTTTCCCTGCACTGCCTCGACTTTCAAGCCGAGGATCGACTCACACAACGGTGGTACGTGGGACAGACCAGTGGGAAAGCCTCGTGGGAAAGCCTCGAGGGAAGGCTTCGAGGGAAAGCCCAGATCCCTTGATCCACGCGAAGGGAAACGTGACACTCCCGCTACAGCTCGGGAGGAATTGGCACCTGCATGCCCCCAATGGAGACGAGTACTGACTCCCCTGGGGAGACTCCAGAAGTACCCCAAGATCCATGTCAGCACGGGAGAGGAATCTTAAGGTTCCGGCACCGACTCCACACAAGGTCTTAGGACCCGCCATCGAAGGGAGAGGAATACCAAGAGGCCCACGAGCAACTCGCATGGGGACTGGCCTTTCCTGAGGCCACCAGAGCGGGTCTCTGAGGTCCCCGACCTAAGTCGAGAGCACCTGCCGCTAACTCGAGAAAATCCAGGAGGTTCTCCCCTCCAGGAGAGATGAGGCCGATTTCCACTGAGGCGTCTCAAGGCTAATCACACCTAACCTCTGGAACTTCCAAAGGGTCCTTCACACCCTTGCTGCAACTCAGGAAGTTCCCCTACATACCCGTCTCCACTCGAGAGGAAGCACGAATGTCCCGCCCATATCCAGAGGAGCCCCGTTTCCGCCTCCTAGCTCGAGAGGAGCGATCCTTTCCCTGCGTGGTCGGGAAAGAATTCCCGGCGTTCCCGTCGAATCTCAAGAGGAGGCACTCTCCACGGGAAAGGCGAGAGGAACTCCAGGGTCATGCCACCATTCCCAGAGTCCTCCAGATGTCTAAGTCCATTCCAGGGAAAACTGTTTTCCCTGCACAGTTTCGACTTTCAAGCAGAGGATCGACTCACACCACTGTGCCCCGTTGGACAGCCCTGTGCGAAAAGCCTCCTGGGAAAGCCTCGTGGGAAAGCCTCGAGGGAAAGCAACAGATCCCTTGATCCACACGAAGGGATGCGTGACACTGCTGCTGCTGCTCGGGAGGAAAGCGCACGTGCATGCCCCCACTCGAGACGAAGGACTGACTCCCCTGGGGAGACTCCAGATGTACCCCAAGATCCATGTCAGCACTGGAGAGGAATCCTCATGTTCGACACCAACCTTCCACACAAGATCTTAGCCCGTCATCGACGTAGAGGAATCCCGAGAGGCCCCGAGTCAACCGCGCAAGGGGACTGGACTTTCCTGAGGCCACCCAGAGGCGGGTACCTGAGGTCTCCGTCGTACGTCAAGAGCACCTGCCCGCACTCGAGGAAATCGCAAGGAGGGTTCTCCCCTCCCAGGCGAGACTGAGGCCCATTTCCCCTGAGGCTATCCGAGGCCTAATCAGACACTAAGCCTCTGGAACTTCCAAAGGGTCCTTCACACCCTTGCGGCAACTCAATAAGTTCCCAACATACCGTCTGCCCACCCCGAGAGGGAAAGCACGAGAGTCCCGCCCTAATCCAGAGAGCCCTGTTCCGCCTCAGAGCTCCGAGGAGGGATAAAGAACCGGCGTGGTCGGGAAAGAAATTCCCGGCGTCCCGTCGCATGTCAAGTGGATTCGCTCTCCACAAGAAATGGCGAGAGGTAATCCAGGGTCGGTCAACCATTTCCAGAGACCCAGATGTCCTCAGTCATTCCAGGGAAACTGTTTCCCTGCCTGCCTGCCAGACATTTCAAGCCGAGGAGTGGCTCAACAGGGTGGCACGTGGGACAGCCCTGTGCGAAAGCCTTGTGGGAAAGCCCTCGTGGGAAAGCCTCTGGGGCAAGCACAAGATCCTTGATCACACGAAGGGAAGCGTGCAACCAGCTGCGTGACAGCTCTGGAGGAAAAGCGCAGTGCTGCCACCACTCGAGATGAGGACTGACTCCCCCTGGGGAGCTCCAGAGAGTACCAACCAGCCCATGTCAGTACGAGAGGAACCTCAGGTTCCCGCACCGACCTCAACACAAGGGTCTGTAGTCCCCAGCACCCGACGGAGACGGAATCCGAGAGGCCCCCGGCCAACTCGCATGGGACTGGCCTTTCCTGAGGCCCCACCACAGGGGTCCATGAGGTCCCCGTCGTAAGTCGAGAGCACCTGCGCAACTCGAGAAAATCAGGAGTCTCCCCCTCCCAGGCGAGATGAGACCCTTTCCGCTGAGGCGTTCGGAGGTATCACACATAACCTCTGGAACTTCCAACGGGTCCTTCCGACCCTTGCTGCAACTCATGAAGTTCCGACATACCCGTCTCCACCATCCGAGAGGAACACCAGAGTCCCGCCCCACATCCCAGAAAAGCCCCGTTTTCCGCCTATAGATCCGAAGGAAGGATCCTTTTCCCTGCGTGGTCGGGAAAGAATTCCGGCGTTCCAAGGCGCATCTCAAGAGGAGGCCGCTCTCTCAGCAGGAGAGGCAATTGACTCGAGGGCGTGCCACCTTCACCCAGAGCCGGCCGGAAAAGTTCCTTGTCGGAATTTTATTGGCCGTTCCTACCGTAATCCTACCTATTCAGCTTTTCCGGGTCCCAGTAATCTTCGTACTACCTCTATTTATTTCTTATCTAGACTTACATTAAAATACATCAAGACCTTTCACGTCAACGCGTCCATGCCCGCCGAATTCCCTGGATGCAAGCGGGCCTGGACACGGCACCTGAGCTATGCTTGGGGATCTTGGGAATGAATGTCAGACACGTTGGACGTTTCTCTCGCCTTTCGCTGTGGAGAAGGCGCATCCCGTTGGAGACTCGCGCGGAGGCAGCCGGGCATATTGATCACTGTATCCGGCCAAAGACGACGATTACCAGACATGCCCGGGCGAGGGCGAACGTGCAACGAGGCGGCGGGACTCCTGCAGTAGAGCGAGCATGGAGCGTATCTCTTCGAGGGCTTCCCCTCCTCGCAGTTGAAGATCACGCCTTCGAGTACGTTCGCTTCGGGATGTACAGCCAGTGATGCCAATCAGGGTACCTCTGTGCCTGAGACGTTCAGAGGTGAGAGGTAACTTGATACCCCGCTCCACAAAGTTAGCCGGTGTCGCGCGCGAGAGGGTGGAGGAGAAATCCGGAGGCTGGATGTGCGATCTGTCATGGGGCGTGGGCTTGTGTCCTGGGTACACCGGAAGGCGGCGGACGTGCGTGGTCGATGAGGGAGGCGGGATAAGCACCAGCCGCAACTCAGAAAAATCCAGGAGGCTCCCCTCCAGTCGAGATGAGGCTTTCCTCTGAGGCGTCTGAGGCTAATCATCACCTAACCTCCGGAACTTCAAGGTCTTCACACACTTGCTCAAACTCAAGAAGTCAACATACCTGACTCCTCGAGCGGAAGCACGGACAACCACATCAGAGGCCCCGTTTCCGCCTCGACCTCGCGGTCGGTATCCTTTCATGTATTCCGGAAAGATTCCGGTGTTCCGTCGAATCCTGCGGAGGCGATCTCCACAGGAAAGCGAGAGAAACTCCAGTGGTCGTGACATCATTCAAAGAGCCAAGTAGCTCAGTGGCGGTGTCCCAGGCCCCTGCATCCAGGGATTCTGCGGAGGACGGCGTTGACGGAAAATCTGTGTATTATTATGTAAGTTAGAGTAAGAAATATAGGTAGTACTAATGGAGGAAAAGGCTGCATAGGTAGGATCGTGGAAGGCCAATAAATTCCGACAAGGAATTTTCGGCCGCTCGGGAATGGTGGCCGACCTCGAGTTCAGTCTTGCCTTTCGTGGAGAGCGCCTCCTCTGAGATGCCGGGAACGCGGGAATTCTTCCGACCACGCAGGAAAGGATCCCTCCTCTGGACTATCAGGCGAAACGGGCTTCTGGATGTGCGGACTCTGGTGCTCTCTCGAGGGAGAGGTGCGGGAACTCATGATGTCAGCAAGGGTGTGCAGGACCGTTGAATCCAGAG
>NW_017216954.1:0-12858 GCF_001704415.2 Capra hircus | reverse complement strand
CATTCCAGAGTCCCCCCAGAATGTCTCAGTCCATTCCAGGGAAACCTGTTTTCCCTGCACTGCCTCGACTTTCAAGCCGAGGATCGACTCTCACCCACGGTGCACGTGGAACAGCCTGTGGGAAAGACTCGTGGAAAGCCTCGTGGAAAGCCTCGAGGGAATGCCACAGATCCCTTGATCCAGGCGAAGGGAAGAGTGACACGGCTGCGCCAGCTAGAGAGGAAAGCTCACGTGCATGCCCCCACTCGAGACGATTACTGACTCCCTGGGAGACTCCAGAAGGACCCAAAGATCCATGTCAGCACTGGAAAGGAATCCTCAGGTTCCGGCACCGACTCCACACAGGGTCATAGTCCCCGGCATCGACGGGAGAGGAATCCCAAGAGGCCCCCAAGCAACTCGCATGGGGACTGCATTTCCTGAGGCCACCAGAGCGGGTCCCTGTGGTCCCCGTTGTAAGTAGAGAGCACCTGCCCCAACTCGAGAAAATACAGGAGGTTCTCCCCTCCTAGCGGGTTGAGGTCCATTTCCGCTGAGGTGTCTCGAGGCTAATCAACCTGGCCTCTGGAACTTCCAAAGGGTCCTTCACACCCTTGCTGCAACTCAAGAAGTTTCCCCGACGTACCGTCTTCACTCGAGAGGAAGCACGAGAGTCCTGCCCACATCCAGAGGAGCCCCGTTTCCGCCTCATAGTCGCATCTCAAGAGGAGGCGCTCTCCACAGGAAACACGAGGGGATCTCCAGGGTCGTGACACCATTCCCTGAGTGCCAGAGATTTCTCAGTCCATTCCAGGGAAACCTTTTTTCCCTGCACTGCCTCGACTTTCAAGCCGAGGATCCACTCACACCACGGGGGCACGTGGGACAGCCCTGTGTGAAAGCCTTGTGGGAAAGCCACAGATCCCTTGATCCACGCAAAGGGAAGGGTGACACTGCTGCTACAGCTCGGGAGGAAAGCGCACGTGCATGCCCCCACTCGAGACGAGGACTGACTCCCCTGGGGAGACTCTAGAAATACCCCAAGACCATGTCAGCACTGGAGAGGAATCCTCAGGTTCCGGCACGGACTCCACACAAGGTCTTAGGCCCCGTCATTGACGGGAGAGGAATCCCGAAAAGCCCCAGAGCAACTCGCATGGGGACTGGCCTTTCCTGAGGCCACCAGAGCGGGTCCCTGAGGTCCTCGTTGTAAGTCGAGAGCACCTGCCGCACCTCCGAGAAAATCCAGGAGGTTCTCCCTTCAGGCGAGATTAGGCCCATTTCCGCTGAGGCGTCTCGAGGCTAATCACACCTAACCTTTTGACTTTCCAAAGGGTCCTTCACACCCTTGCTGCAACTCAAGAAGTTCCCCAACATACCCGTCTCCACTCGAGAGGAAGCACGAGAGTCCCGTCCTCATCCAAAGGAGCCCCGTTTCCGCCTCATAGCTCGGAGCAGGGATATTTCCCTGCGTGGTCGGGAAAGAATTCCCGGCGTTCCTGTCGCATCTCAAGAGGAGGCGCTCTGCACAGTAAAGGCGAGAGGAACTCCAGGGTCGTGCACCCTTCCCAGAGTCCCCAGATGTCTCAGTCCATTCCAGGGAACCTGTTTTCCCTGCACTGCCTCGACTTTCAAGCCGAGGATCGACTCTCACCACTGTGCACGTGGACAGCCCTGTGGGAAGCTCGTGGGAAAGCTCGAGTGAAAGCCACAGATCCTTGATCCTCGGAAGGGAAGGCTCGACACTGCTGCTACAGCTCGGGAGGAAAGCGCACATGCATGCCTCCCTCGAGACGAGGACTGACTCCCCTGAGAGACTCCAGAAGTACCCAAGATCCATGTCAGCACTGGAGAGAAATCTAGGGTTCCGGAACCGACTCCACACAAGGCCTTGGCCACGGCATCGACGGGAGAGGAATCCGAGAGTCACCGAGCAACTCGCATGGGTCTGCCTTTCCTGAGGCCACCAGAGCGGTCCCTGAGTTCCCGTCCTAAGTCGAGAGCACCTGCTTCAACTCGAGATAATACAGGAGGTTCTCCCCTGCAGGCGAGATGAGGCCCATTTCCGCTGAGGCGTCTCGAGTCTAAACACACCTAACTTCTGGAACTTCCAAAGGGTCCTTCACACCCTTGCTGCAACTCAAGAAGTTCCCCGACATACCCGTCTCCACTCGAGAGGAAGCACGAGAGTCTGCCCACATCCAGAGGAGCCCCGTTTCCGCCTCTAGCTCAAGAGGAGGGATCCTTTCCCTACGTGGTCGGGAAAGAATTCCCGGCGTTCCCGTCACATCTCAAGAGGTGTCACTCTCCACCGGAGAGGGGAGAGGAACTCCAGGGTCGTGCCACCATTCCCAGAGTCCCCCAGATGTCTCAGTCCATTCCAGGGAAACCTGTTTTCCTGCACTGCCTCGACCTTCAAGCGAGGATCGACTCACACCACGGTGTCACGTGGGACAGCCTGTGGCAAAGCCTCGTGGGAAGCCTCGAGGGAAAGCCACAGATCCCTTGATCCACGCGAAGGGAAGGCTGACTCTGCTGCTACAGCTCGAGAGGAAACCGCACGTTCATGCCCCCACTCGAGACGAGGACTGACTCCCTGGGGAGACTCCAGAAGTACCCCAAGATCCATGTCAGCACTGGAGAGGAATCCTCAGGTTCCGGCACCTGCTGGGAGCCAGTGTAAGGAATCCCGCCGTGACAAGGTCATGAGGAAGGAAGCTGACATACGCAAGGCGTGCTCAGACTTCAGGGACCCTCTGCAATTCCTAAGCACGTACCCCAACAAAAATCTGCCGGCTTTTGTGCTCTGCTTTTCCACTCTTCTGACATTTTCTGGAAAAAGTCAATTCAGGGCTTTAGTCTTCTGCATTTGAAAGAGTGTTTCAATCCAAAAACCCCTCCGATGGCTTCCTAGCCTGCCTGCAGGACTCTTACTGCTGCGCATGTGATTGTTTGAGGCCTCCTGACCGCAGGAGGCACAGGAAGCTTAAACATCCTAGGAATGTAGGAGCTTCCGAGGAGTCAAAATCTTTAGAATAGGACTGATTAATGGTTTCATTTTTGGGTCAATGCTTGCTGCCAAATTTTCATATCCTTTATTTTTAGATATAGTTGGTATATAGAAAACAAGTAGTAGACCTGGTATTAGCAACATTAGATCTTTGAGTTAAGTACCTTCTTTGTTATATCCACTGCACCTTTGTTCTATAGAGATGTAACTTTAATGCTTTAAGGAGATGCAGATTAAAAAAAAAAAAAACACTTCAGGGGAAACAAAATTAACATTCATTAAGGAGAGAGCCAAAAAGTGTTAACAAGCCTCTTGGCCAAAAGATAATGTAAATCACCTGAGACCTTTTGTATACAAAATGATATACGGAAGAATCTGGGTTGCGAACGCTACATAATTTTGTGTTACCCATTGATCTCCGTGTTTTATCAAAAGTATAAAAGGCCTTCTGAACAATAAAGGATGGGGGCCAGTTTCTCGAACTAGTCTCTCGCCTGGTTTCTTGGGACTCTGGCTCCCTCCATGCCTCTCTCTCTCTCTTCTTCTCTCCCCTTCCCTCTCTCTGCTCTTTACTTTAACTTCAGGCTGAATCTCCATCTGGGGCGCGGAGGCTCGCCAGGTCTACTTACTTGCCCGGCTGTTAAGACCCGCACGAAAGGGAGCTTAAGGCGAGGCACCCTTAGATATTCAAGCGGCGCCGGTGGCCCAACGTAGATGGTGCAAATTCCTTGTCTGGAATTTTATTGGCCTTCCGCGTAAACCAAGCTATTCAGCCCTCTTCCTCCGCTTAATCTTCTTACTACACTATAGTTTCTTAATCTAATCTTACATTAATAAACAACAAGTCTTTCCACCGCCAACGCCGTCCACCCTTCGAATTCCCTGGATCCACCGGGGCTGGACCCCGGCAAGTGTGCCCGGAACAGGCTATTCGAAGGTAGGTTCCTCGGAGGCAAAGCTCCCCCGGAGCACTCTCTGTTGCTCCCCAGAGCACTCTCTGTTGCTCCCCCAGGAGTGACTTAATCACTCCCCCCGGAGTACTTTCGGGTACTCCCCCAGTGTTGAGTGTTCGGGACGGGCTAGGACCCACTCAGGGTGCGCGGACCCCCCTGTAGGATAGACAGGGTGAGGACGAGTGGGAAGTGTTCAAGGGTTTAAGAGAAACTGGCGCTCTAGAGGTTGAAAGAAACCTGCTATCTTAGGGGTTTAAAACAAAACCCCCTTGGCTAAGGTAAAACCTTTTTGTCAAGGCAGACTTTTTCTATAACTCTTAATTTTCTGACACGGGTAACAATGACTCAAAACAATGACACCTCTTTATACAAGTAATTTTGTAACTGTTAAACAAAAAAGACAAATTAAAGATTAAAAGGCTAGTGTTACGAGACCAATGTCCTTGGTTTCCAGAAAAGAGATTTAGATACTTGGATAAAGGTAATAAAACAGCTAAAACTAATTATACTTTGCATGGGCCTGTAAATGCTTTTGCTCTGTAAAATATTATTACAAATGTTCTGGACCCCGTCATGAGGCTGTTAGTTAGATAGCCTATGGGAGAGACTATAGCAGTGGATTGTAGTGGGTCTCCACCTATTACGCAGATCATATTTTCTGCCATTGGCAAACAAAAGGAGAGAGACTGTACTCTTCCTCCCGAGGAAGGAGGGTGCTTATAGGACGCAGCGGCCGAGCGCCTGGAGAGCCCCTCCCCCTCTACACAAACCAAACCTTTAAAAGAGTTGTCTTATTTAAGGCGACCACTGCAACTCTGCTTGCGCCTCCCCAGGGCTTAAGAACTCCCCACTTTATATCCAAAGCCTCCCAGAACATTGCTTAAGTTTTGAAAACGATAGGTGACAATATTTTTGAGCAAAAGAGCTTTTAAAACAGAGCTTGCTCCTTGCATAAAATCCCCTCAGGAGGGGGCCTCACCCAACAAAAAAAAAAAAGAAAAAAGAAAAAGGAAGAAAAACAGGAAAAAAAAAGAAAAATATTCGTAATAAAAAGGACTTTACAAATGCAAAATGTTTATCTTGAGGCCAAATAGAACATTTTTTGCCAAAATGTCTTGTTAACCAGAGATAACAAGCCGTACCAAACAACCCCAGGTAGCTCAGGCCTGGACCTCAGTTTCCACCACCTTAATAATAATAGCTCCTGACTCAGATTCCAGTGGCTAGTCCCCTTCCTGAGGACTTGTAAGACTTGTGCTGGGGCATAGCTTGCTTTCTTTTCAAAAATTTCGGTAGTGTCTTGTGTAGTAAATTCTGATTATACTAAAAAAATTGAAGTTTTGATATCGCCACCTGCTAAAACTGTGCATTAAAATTAAAAAATAGCACAGCTTTTGCTTTTACCTTATTACCAGACAGAAAAACCAGACAAAAAAGCCCCAGAGGATCTAGATCTAGGTTTTTGGGTGCAAAAAATTGCAGCTTCTAGGCCTTTAAAAGATTTTTTTAAGATATAAAATGTCATGGCTGTTAGACAATAGACAAGACGTTTCTTACATTGCTGAGAGACTAGCGGCAGCTCCTGGCCAACATATACTACTGAAAAGGAGTTGGTGGGATTAGAAAAGGTGGTATGCAGGATAAAAATGCTATAGAGTAAGAGGTGAGAGAGAGTTTAGACCTTGGTGAATAGTGAGCTCCCCGTTGCTGGAAGTATTCAAGCAAAGATTAAATGGTTACTTGTCATCTAAAAGGCTATAGACCAGATTTGGGTTATAAAAAGATCATTAAAAAAGCTTTTTCTTGCTTCTTATATTTGGGTCTGCCAAAAGTTTTAAAACTGATAATGTCCTTTTAAAGCTGCTGAGAGATTGTTTACTAACTTTAAATGATTTCCAAAAATTATTAGGTGATATTAATTGGATATGCCCACATTTAAAACTGACTTTTGTAGATTTAAAGCCTTTTGTTTGATTGCTGAAAAATAACAATCATAATCCCAGTTCTAAGAAAAAGTTGACTAGTGTGACACAGTTTGGCTTTCGTTAAAGTGAATGAGGCTTTAAATGATCAGTTAATTAAGATTAATATTGCCAAAAAGGAGATTAAATTATTCTTGGCCACAAAATGTATACCTACAGGATGCTTGTGACAAGAAGGCCCATTGGTTCCATCTAATGACCCCCCAAAAAATAGTTTTATCTTATCCCAACTTGGTGGAACAATGGCCTCTGCCTAAGAAAAAATTACTGCCATATTAATTTAAAAGATTAATTCAAGCATACTGATTTATTAAATTGTTTAGTAAAGAGCATCAAAAATTGTAATTCCATATAACAAAAAACAACTTGATGCTTTTCAAATGTTTGATGATTGGCAGATTGCTATAGGAAATTCTTGTGATCAGATCTTGCATCATTTACCCTCACGTGCTTTGTTAATTCAAAAATTAAAAAAGGAGAAATTAAGTATAGTTTTCCCCCATCAGATTTTACAACATGTTCTCTTTGTAATAAGTTAAATGCTGATTCGTTTGGAACAGCAAAATAAAAGCCATTGGTAAAGCAAAAAGATCTCCAGATAACAAAAAGATCCCAACCAGAATTTGCTGCGGGTCGAGGAAGTGTTTGTATTTTTTCCACAGGGTGCAGATTCGTCAATTTGGATCCCGGACAGACTGATTCGCCACAAAAGAAAAAGGGAACTTCTCTGCGCCACCGCCGCGGGAAACAGCCGTGCACCAAAAGCTGTGGGCGGGGCCAGCCTGACTGACGGAACGCCAGTGACCGCACTCGCAGCCCCGTAACAGCGCAGTGTCAGAGGGCGGGGTGAAGGCCGCTGCTCCCACCGGCAGAAGAGGCAAAAGAAACATCAAGATCCCGGCGGACTAACAGCTGCTGCAGCGCAAACTCCAACCAGAAAATGACTCCTATTTACTCTATTTTGGCTTGTCTATCCTCTCCTTATGTTCTTCTTTTTCACCAATGATTCCAGAAAACTTAACGTACCTAATGTAGCGACTTGTGAACCATGGATGTTTTCATCTTGTTTAACTCCTCAAAGTAATGTCTGCTCTTTTGTGGTTTTAAAGATGTCCTGTAACTGTAACAACTTATTGATATGATAATTATGTTCTTGCTGTGTTAGCAATAACTGTTATTGTTACTATGGCAGCGGTCATTGACTCAACAAGTGTAAATACCCAATATGTTAAAAATCAAGTTTTAGGTGTTTTGGAACAGCTCAGATATTAGTTTAGACTTAGGGAAACTGCATAACCAGATTCAGACTTGGAACACCCCGATTAGATTTTACCACCGCAGGAGAAGCCAATGACTTTTTCCACACTTTCTCTAACTTCATTTCTGGAAAGACTATTCTGTCTACTCTTTATAATCTTGCTCCTCGTAATCATTCTTCCCTGTATTGTCTAGATTCTTCGCAGAGCATTCGGAATCTCGCGACCGAACTGCACCTGATTTTAAACATAAATAATTAATTATTTAAAATAAAAAGGGTGAGATGCTGGGAGCCAGTGTGAGGAATCCCGCCCGTGACAAGGTCATGAGGAAGGAAGCTGACATACGCAAGGCGTGCTCAGACTTCAGGGATCCCTCTGGAAATTCCTAAGCACGTACCCCAACAAAAATCTGCCGGCTTTTGTGCTTGCTTTTCCACTCTTTCCTGAACATTTTCTGTGAAAAAGTCAAATCAGGGCTTTAGTCTTCTGCATTTGAAAGAGTGTTTCAATCCAAAAAACCCCTCCGATGGCTTTCTAGCCTGCCTGCAGGACTCGCTACTGCTGCGCATGTGATTGTTTGAGGCCTCCTGACCGCAGGAGGCACAGGAAGCTTAAAACATCCTAGGAATGTAGGAGCTTCCGAGGAGTCAAAATCTTTAGAATAGGACTGATTAATGGTTTCATTTTTTGGGTCAATGCTTGCTGCCAAATTTTCATATCCTTTATTTTTAGATATAGTTGGTATATAGAAAAAACAAGTAGTAGACCTGGTATTAGGCAACATTAGATCTTTGAGTTAAGTACCTTCTTTGTTATATCCCACTGCACCTTTGTTCTATAGAGATGTAACTTTAATGCTTTAAGGAGATGCAGATTAAAAAAAAAACACTTCAGGGGAAACAAAATTAACATTCATTAAGGAAGAGAGCCAAAAAGTGTTACAAGCCTCTTGGCCAAAAGATAATGTAAATCACCTGAGACCTTTTGTATACAAAATGATATACGGAAAGAATCTGGGTTGCGAACGCTACATAATTTTGTGTTACCCATTGATCTCCGTGTTTTATCAAAAGTATAAAGGCCTTCTGAACAATAAAGGATGGGGGCCAGTTTCTCGAACTAGTCTCTCGGCCTGGTTTCTTGGACTCTGGCTCCCCCCATGTCTCTCTCTCTCTCTTCTTCTCTCCCCTTCCCTCTCTCTGCTCTTTACTTTAACTTCAGGCTGAATCTCCATCTGGGGCGCGGAGGCTCGCCAGGTCTACTTACTTGCCCCCGGCTGTTAAGACCCGCACGAAAGGGAGCTTAAGGCGAGGCACCCTTAGATATTCAAGCGGGCGCCGGTGGCCCAACGTAGATGGTGCAAATTCCTTGTCTGGAATTTTATTGGCCTTCCGCGTAAACCAAGCTATTCAGCCTTCTTCCTCCGCTTAATCTTCTTACTACACTATAGTTTCTTAATCTAATCTTACATTAATAAACAAACAAGTCTTTCCAAGCCAACGCCGTCCACCTTTGAATTCCCTGGATCCGCCGGGGCTGGACCCCGGCAGCACCGACTCCACACAAGGTCTTAGGCCCTGGCATCGAAGGAGAGGAATCCCGAGAGGCCCCGAGCAACTCGCATGAGGACTGGCCATTCTGAGGCCACCAGAGCGGGTCCCAGTGGTCCCATCGTAAGCGAGAGCACGTACCGCAACTCGAAAAAATCCAGGAGATTCTCCCCTCCAGGGAGATGAGGCCCATTTCCGCTAAGCGTCTCGACTCTAAACACACCTAATCTCTGGAATTCAAAGGATCCCTCACAAACTTGCTGCAACTCAAGAAGTTCCCCAACATACCCGTCTCCACTCGAGAGTAAGCACGAGAGTCCCGGCCACATCCAGCAGGAGCCCCGTTTCCGCCTCCAAGTTCGAGAGGAGGGATCCTTTTCCTGCGTGGTCGGGAAAGAATTCCCGGCGTTCCCGTCGCATCTCAAGAGGAGGCACTGTCCACAGGAAAGGCGAGAGGAACTCCAGGGTCGTGCCACCATTCCCAGAGTCCCCCAGATGTCTCAATCATTCCAGGGAAACCTGTTTTCCTGCACTGCCTCGACTTTCAAGCGAGGATCGACTCACACCACGGTGGCACGTGGGACAGCCCTGTGGGAAAGCCTCGTGGGAAAGCCTCGTGGGAAAGCCTCGAGGAAAAGCCACAGATTCCTTGAACAAGCAAAGGGAAGGGTGACAATGCTGCTACAGCTCGGGAGGAAAGCACACGTGCATGGCCTCCACTCGAGACGAGGACTGACTCCCCTGGGGATACTCCAGAAGTACCCGAGGATCCACGTCAGCACTGGAGAGGAATCCTCAGGTTCCGCCACCGACTCCAAACAAGGTCTTACGGCCCGGCATCGAAGGGAGAGGAATCCCGAGAGGCCCCGAGCAACTCGCATGGGGACTGGCCTTTCCTGAGGCCACCAGACGGCGTCCCTGAGGTCCCCGTCGTTAGTCGAGAGCACCTGCCGCAACTCGAGAAAATCCAGGAGGTTCTCCCTTCCAGGCAAGATTAGGCCCATTTCTGCTAAGGCGATTCGAGGCTAATCACACCTAACCTCTTGAATTTCCAAAGGCGTTCTTCACACCCTTGCTGCAACTCAAGAAGTTGCCCGACATACCCGTCTCCACTCGAGAGGAAGCACGACAGTCCCGCCCACTTCCAGAGGAGCCCCGTTTCCGTCTCATAGCTCGAAAGGAGGGATCTTTCCCTGCGTGGTCGGGAAAGAATTCCCGGCGTTCCCGTCGCATCTCAAGAGGAGGCGCTCTCCACAGGAAAGGCAAGAGGAACTCCCGGGTCGTGCCACCATTCCCAGAGTCCCCGAGATGTCTGCGTCCATTCCAGGGAAACCTGTTTTCCCTGCACTGCCTCGACTTCAAGCCGAGGATCGACTCACACGACGGTGGCACGTGGGACAGCCCTGTGGGAAAGCCTCGTGGGAAAGTCTCGTGGGAAAGCCTCGAGGGAAAGCCACAGATCCCTTGATCCACGCGAAGGGGAGCGTTACACTGCTGCTACAGCTCGGGAGGAAAGCGTACTTGCATACCCACACTCGAGACCAGGACTGACTCCCCTGGGGAGACTACAGAAGTACCCAGATCCATGTCAGCCTGGAGAGGAATCCTCAGGTTCCGGAACCGACTCCACACAAGGTCTTAGGCCCGGCACCGACGGGAGAGGAATCCCGAGAGGTCGCGTGCAACTTGCATGGGGACTGGCCTTTCCTGAGGCCAACAGAGCGGGTTCCTGAGGTCCGCGTCGCAACGCGAGAACACCTGCACCAACTCGAGAAAATGCAGGAGGTTCTCCCCTCCAGGCGAGATGAGGCCCATTTCCGTTGAGGCAACTAGGGGGTAATCACACTTAATCTCTGGAACTTCCAAAGGGTCCTTCACACCCTCGCTGCAACTCAAGAAGTTCCCCGACATACCCACCTCCACTCTAGAGGAATCCGAGAGTCCCGACCATATCCAGAGTGGCCCCGTTTCCGCCTGCTAGCTCGAGAGGAGGGACCCTTTCCCTGCGTGGTCGGGAAAGAATTCCTAGTGTTCCCGTCCCATCTCAAGAGGAGGCGCCCTCCACAGGAAAGACGAGAGGAACTCCAGGATCAGGCCCCATTCCCAGAGTCCCCCTGATTTCTCAGGCCATTCCAGGGAAACCTGTTTTCCCTGCACTGCCTCGACTTTCAACCCGAGGATCGACTCACACCACGGTGGCACGTGGGACAGCTCTGTGGGAAAGCCTCTTGGTAAAGCCTCGTGGGAAAGCCTCGAGGGAAAGCCTCGAGGAAAGCCACAGATCCCTTGATCCATGCGAAGGGAAGAGCGACACTGCTGCTACAGCTCAGGAGGAAAGCGCACGTGCATGCCCCCACTCGAGACGAGGACTGACTCCCCTTGGGAGACTCCAGACGTACCCCAAGATCCATGTCAGCACTGTAGAGGAATCCTCAGGTTCCGGCACTGACTCCACACAAGGTCTTAGGCCCCAGCATCGACGGGAGTGGAAACCCGAGAAGCCCCCGAGAGGCCCCGAACAACTAGCATGGGGACTGGCCTTTCCTGAGGCCAACAGAGCGGGTCCCTGAGGTCCCCGTCGTAAGTCGAGAGCACCTGCCGCAACTCGAGAAAATCCAGGAGGTTCTCCCCTCCAGGCGAGATGAGGCCCATTTCCGCTGAGGTGTCTCAGGGTAATCACATCTAACCTCTGCAACTTCCAAAGGGTCTTTCACACCCTTGCTGCAACTCAAGAACTTCCCGAACATACCCGTCTCCACTCGAGAGGAAGCACGAGAGTCCCTCCCACATCTAGAGGAGCCCCGTTTTCGCCTCCTAGCTCGAGAGGAGGGATCCTTTCCCTACGTGTTTGGGAAAGAGTTCCCGGCGTTCCCGTCGAAACTCAAGAGGAGGCGCTCTCCACAGGAAAGGCGAGAGGAACTCCAGGGTCGTGCCACATTCCCAGAGTCCCCCAGATGTCTCAGTCCATTCCAGGGAAACCTGTTTCCCTACACTGCCTCGACTGTTAAGACGAGGATCCAATCACACCACGGTGGAACGAGGGACAGCCCTGTGGGAAAGCCTCGTGTGAAAGTCTTGTAGGAAAGCCTCGAGGGAAAGCCACAGATCCCTTGATCCACGCGAAGGGAAGCGTGATACTGCTGCTAAGTCTCGGAAGGAAAGAGCACGTGCATGCCCCCACTCGAGATGAGGACTGACACCCCTGGGGAGACTCCAGAAGTACCCGAAGATCCATGTCATCACTGGAGAGGAATCCTTAGGTTCCGGCACCGACTCCACACAAGGTCTTAGGCCCCGGCATCGAGGAGAAGAAATCCCGAGAGGCCCCCGAGCAACTCACATGGGGACTGGCCTTTCCTGAGGCCACCAGAGCGGGTCCCTGAGGTCCCCGTCGTAAGTCGAGAGCACCTGCCGCAACTCGAGAAAATCCAGGAGGTTCTCCCCTCCAGGCGAGATGAGGCCCATTTCCCCTGAGGCGACTCGAGGCTATTCACACGTAAACTCTGGAACTTCCAAAGGGTCCTTCACACCCTTGCTGCAACTCAAGAAGTTCTCCAAAATACCCGTCTCTACTCGAGAGGAAGCACAATAGTCTGGCCCACATCAAGAGGATCCCCGTTTCCGCCTCCTAGCTCGAGAGGAGGGATGCTTTCCTGCGAGGTCGGGAAAGAATTCCCAGTGTTCCGTCACATCTCAAGAGGAGGTGCTCTCCACAGGAAAGGAGAGAGGAACTCCAGGGTCGTGCCACCATTCCAGAGTCCTCCAGATGTCTCAGTCCATTCCAGGGAAATCTGTTTTCCCTGCAATGCCACGACTTTCAGGGCGAGGATCGACTCACACCACGGTGGCACGTGGGACAGCCCTGTGGGAAAGCCTCGTGAGAAAGCCTCGTTGGAAAGCCTCGAGGGAAAGCACCTGATCAATTGATCCAAGCGAAAGGAAGCGTGACACTGCTGCTACAGTTCAGGAGGAAAGCGCACGTGCATGCCCCCACTCGAGATGAGGACCTACTCCCCTAGGAAGACTCCAGAGTACCCTACGATCCTCAGCACTGGAATCGGCTCCGGCTCCGACCTCCTCACAAGGTCTGTGGCCCCGGCATCGAAGGTTGAGGAATCCGGAGAG
>NW_017216953.1:0-23081 GCF_001704415.2 Capra hircus | reverse complement strand
GTGGGATAGTCTCGTGGGAGAGCCTCGTGGAAAGCCTCGAGGGAAAGCCACACATCCCTAGATCCACGCAAAGGGAAGCGTGACACTGCTGCTACTGCTCGGGGGGAAAGGGCACGTGCATGCCCCCACTCGAGACGAGGACTGACTCCCCTGGGAGACTCCAGAAGTACCCCAAGATCCATGTCAGCACTGGAGAGGAATCCTCAGGTCCGGCACCGACTCCACACAAGATCTTAGGCCCTGCATCGACGGGAGAGGAATCCCGAGAGGCCCCGAGCAACTCGCATGGGGACTGGCCTTTCCTGAGGCACCAGAGCGGGTCCTGAGGTCCCGTCGTAAGTCGAGAGCACCTGCCGCAACTCGAGAAAATCCAGGAGGTTTCCCCTCCAGGCGAAATGAGGCCATTTCCCTGAAGGTGTCCTAGGCTAATCACATCTAACTCTGGAACTTCCAAAGGGTCTCACACCCTTGCTGCAACTCAAGAAGTTCCCGACATAACCGTCTCCACTCGAGAGGAAGCACGAGAGTCCCCGCACATCCAGAGGAGCCCGTTTCCGCCTCCTAGCTCGAGAGAAGGGATCCTTTCCCTGCGTGGTGGGAAAGAATTCCCGGATCCCGTCATCTCAAGAGGAGGCGCTCTCCACAGGAAAGGCGAGAGGAACTCCAGGGTCGTGCCACATTCCCGAGTCCCCAGATGTTCAGTCCATTCCAGGGAAACTGTTTTCCCTGCACTGCCTCGACTTTCAAGCGAGATCGACTCAC
The DNA here is from genome assembly GCF_001704415.2 of Capra hircus. Lineage (NCBI taxonomy): Eukaryota > Metazoa > Chordata > Mammalia > Artiodactyla > Bovidae > Capra > Capra hircus. The sequence goes on along the minus strand of NW_017216953.1, from coordinate 22,319 downwards.
ACACGGTGGCACGTGGGACAGCCCTGTGGGAAAGCCTCGTGGGAAGCCTCGGGGAAGCTGAGGGAAAGCCACAGATCCCTTGATCCACGCCGAAGGAATGCATGACACTGGCTGGCTACAGCTCGGGAGGAAAGCGCACGTGCATGCCCCCACTCGAGACGAGGACTGACTCCCCTGGGGAGACTCCAGAAGTACCCCAACATCCATGTCAGCACTGGAGAGGAATCCTTCAGTTTCCGGCACCGACTCCACACAAGCTCTTAGGTCCCGGCATCGACGGGAGAGGATCCCGAGAGGCTCCCGAGCAACGTGCATGGGACTGGCCTTTCCTTGAGGCCACCAGAGCGGGTCCTGGAGGTCCCGTCGTAAGTCGAGAGCACCTGCCGCAACTCGAGAAAATCCAGGAGGTTCTCCCCTCCAGGCGAGATGAGACCCATTTCCAGCTGCAGGTGTCTCGAGGCTAATCACATCTAACATCTTGGAACTTCAAAAGGGTCCGTTCACACCCTTGCTGCAACTCAAGAAGTTCCCCGACATAACCGTCTCCACTCGAGAGGAAGCACGAGAGTTCCCGCCAATACCAGAGGAGCCCTGTTTCCGCCTCCTAGCTCGAGAGAGGGATCCTTTCCCTGCGTGGTCGGGAAAGAATTCCCTGGGTTCCCGTCTGCATCTCAAGAGGAGGCGCTCTCCACAGGAAAGGCGAGAGGAACTCCAGGGTCGTGCCACATTCACAGAGATCCACCAGATGTCTCAGTCCATTCCAGGGAAACCTGTTTTCCCTGCACTAGCCTCGACTTTCAAGCCGAGTATCGACTCACACCACGGTGGCACGTGGGACAGCTCTGTGGGAAAGCCTCGTGGGAAAGCCTCGTGGGAAAGCCTCGAGGAAAGCCACAGCTCCCTTGATCCACGCGAAGGGAAGCGTGACACTGCTGCTACAGTTCGGGAGGAAAGTGCACGTGCATGCCCCACTCGAGACGAGGACTGACTCCCGTGGGGAGAACCAGAAGTACCCCAAGATCCATGTCAGCACTGGAGAGGAATCCTCAGGTTCACGCACTGACTCCACACAAGGTCTTAGGCCCCGGCATCAGACGGGAGAGGAATCCCGAGAGGCCCCCGAGCAACTCGCACTGGGGACTGGCCTTTCTGAGGCCACCAGAGCGGGTCCCTGAGGTCCCCGTCGTAGATCGAGAGCACCTGCCGCAACTCGAGAAAATGCAGGAGGTTCTCCCCTCCAGGCGAGATGAGGCCCATTTCCGCTGAGGCGTCTCGAGGCTAATATCATCTAACATCTGGAACTTCCTAAAGGGTCCTTCACACCCTTGCTGCAACCCAAGAAAGTTCCCCGACTAACCCGTCTACACTCGAGAGGAAGCACGAGAGTCCCGCCCACATCCAGAGGAGGCCCGTTTCCGCCTCCTATCTCGAGAGGAGGGATCCTTTCCCTGCGTGGTCGGGAAAGAATTCCCTGAGTTCCCGTCTCATCTCAAGAGGAGGCGCTCTCCACAGGAAAGGCGAGAGGAACTCCAGGGTGCAGCCACCATTCCCAGAGTCCCCCAGATGTCTCAGTCCATTCCAGAGAAACCTGTTTTCCCTGCACTGCCTCGACTTTCAAGCCGAGGATCCACTCACACCACGGAGGCACGTGGGACAGCCCTGTGGGTAAGCCTCGTGGGAAAGCCTCGTGGGAAAGCCTCTAGGGAAAGACGCTGATCCCTTAATCCACGCGACGGGAAGCGTGACACTGCAGCTACAGCTCGGGAGGAAAGCGCACGTGAATGCCACCACTCGAGACAAGGACTGACCCCGTGGGGAGTCTCCGGAAGTACCCCAAGATCCATGTCAGCACTGGAGAGGAATCCTCAGGTTCCGGCACCAACTCCACACAAGGTCTTAGGCCCGGCATCGACAGGAGAGGAAACCCGAGAGGCCCAGGAGCAACTCGGATGGGGACTGGCCTTTCCTCAGGCCACCAGAGAGGGTCAATGAGGTCCCCGTTGTAAATCGAGAGCACCTGCCGCAACTCGAGAAAATACAGGAGGTTCTCCCCTCCAGGCAAGATGAGGCCCATTTCACCTGAGGCGTTTCGAGGCTAATCACACCTAACCTCTGGAATTTCCAAAGGTTCCCTCAAACCCTTACTGCAACTCAAGAAGTTCCCCGTCATACCCGTCTCCACTCGAGAGGAAGCACGAGATTCCCGTCCACATCCAGAGGAGCCCCGTTTGCCCCTCATAGCTCGAGAGAAGGGATCCTTTCCCTGCGTGGTCGGGAACGAATTCCTGGCGTTCCCGTCGCATCTCAAGAGGAGGCGCTCTCCACAGGAAAGGCGAGAGGAACTCCAGGGTCGTGCTACCATTCCCAGAGTCCCCCAGATATCTCAGTCCATTCCAGGGAAACCTGTTTTCCCTGCACTGCCTCGACTTTCAAGCCGAGGATCGACTCACACCACGGTGGCACGTGGGACAGCCCTGTGGGAAGCCTCCTGGGAAAACCTAGTGGGAAAGCCTCGAGGGAAAGCCCCTGATCCCTTGATCCACGTGAAGAGAAGCATGACACTGCTGCTAGAGCTCGGGAGGAAAGCGCACGTGCATGCACCCACTCGAGACGAGGACTGACTCCCCTGGGGAGACTCCAGACGTACCCCAAGATCCATGTCAGCACTGGAGAGGAATCCTCAGGTTCTGGCACCAACTCCACACAAGATCTTAGACCCCGGCATCGACGGGAGAGGAATCCCGAGAGGCCCCCGAGCAACACGCATGGGGACTGGCCTTTCCTGAGGCCAACAGAGCGGGTCCCTGAGGTCCTCGTCATAAGTCGAGAGCACTTGCCGAAACTCGAGAAAATCCAGGAGGTTCTCCCCTCCAGGCCAGATGAGGCCCATTTCCGCTGAGGCATCTCGAGGCTAATCACATCTAACCTCTGGAACTTTCAAAGGGTCCTTCACACCCTTGCTGCAACTCAAGAAGTTCCCCGACATACCCGTCTCCACTCAAAATGAAGCACGAGAGTACCGCCCACATCCAGAGGAGCCCCGTTTCCGCCTCCTAGCTCGAAGGAGTGATCCTTTCCCTGCGTGGTGGGGAAAGAATTCCCCGCGTTCCCGTCGCACCTCAAGAGGAGGCGCTCTCCACAGGAAAGGCGAGAGGAACTCCAGGGTCGTGCCACCATTCCCAGAGTCCCCCAGATGTCTCAGTCCATGTTTTCCCTGCACTGCCTCGACTTTCAAGCCGAGGATCGACTCACACCACGGTGGCACGTGGGACAGCCCTGTGGGAAAGCCTCGTGGGAAAGCCTCGTGGGAAAGCCTATAGGGAAAGCCACAGATCCCTTGATCCACGTAAAGGGATGCGTGACACTCCTGCTACAGCTCGGGAGGAAATCCTACCTGCATGCCCCCAATGGAGACGAGGACTGACGCCCCTGGGGAGACTCCAGAAGTACCAAAAGATCCATGTCGGCACTGGAGAGGAATCCTCAGGTTCACGCACTGACTCCACACAAGGTCTTAGGCCCCGGCATCGACGGGAGAGGAATCCCGAGAGGCCCCCGAGCAACTCGCACGGGGACTGGCCTTTCCTGAGGCCACCAGAGCGGGTCCCTGAGGTCCCCGTCGTAGATCGAGAGCACCTGCCGCAACTCGAAAAAATGCAGGAGGTTCTCCCCTCCAGGCGAGATGAGGCCCATTTCCGCTGAGGCGTCTCGAGGCTAATCATATCTAACATCTGGAACTTCCTAACGGTCCTTCACACCCTTGCTGCAACCCAAGAAATTCCCCGACTAACCCGTCTACACTCGAGAGGAAGCACGAGAGTCCCGCCCACATCCAGAGGAGGCCCGTTTCCGCCTCCTATCTCGAGAGGAGGGATCCTTTCCCTGCGTGGTCGGGAAAGAATTCCCTGGGTTCCCGTCTCATCTCAAGAGGAGGCGCTCTCCACAGGAAAGGCGAGAGGAACTCCAGGGTCGTGCCACATTCACAGAGACCCCCAGATGTCTCAGTCCATTCCAGGGAAAACTGTTTTCCCTGCACTGCCTCGACTTTCAAGCCGAGGATCGACTCACACCATGGTGGCACGTGGGACAGCCCTGTGGGAAAGCCTACGTGGGAAAGCCTCGTGGGAAAGCCTCGAGTGAAAGCCACAGCTCCCTTGATCCACGCGAAGGGAAGCGTGACACTGCTGCTACTGTTCGGGAGGAAAGTGCACGTGCATGCCCCCACTCGAGACGAGGACTGACTCCCCTGGGGAGACACCAGAAGTACCCCAAGATCCATGTCAGCACTGGAGAGGAATCCTCAGGTTCTGGCACCGACTCCACACAAGGTCTTAGGCCCCGGCATCGATGGGAGAGGAATCCCGAGAGGCCCCCGAGCAACTCGCATGGGGACTGGCCTTTCCTAAGGCCACCAGAGCGGGTCCCTGAGGTCCCCGTCGTAAGTAAAGAACACCTGCCGCAACTCGAGAAAATCCAGGAGGTTCTCCCCTCCAGGCGAGATGAGGGCCGGTTTCCGCTGAGGCGTCACCAGGCTAATCACACCTAAGCTCTGGAACTTCCAAAGGGTCCTTCACACCCTTGCTGCAACTCAAGAAGTTCCCCGACATACCCGTCTCCACTCGAGAGGAAGCACGAGAGTCCCGCCCACATCCAGAGGAGCCCCGTTTCCGCATCCTAGCTCGAGAGGAGGGATCCTTTCCCTGCGTGGTCGGAAATGAATTCCCGCCGTTTCGGTCACATCTCAAGTGGAGGCGCTCTCCACAGGAAAGGTGAGAGGTACTCCAGGGTCGTGCCACCATTCCCACTGTCCCCCAGATGTCTCAGTCCATTCCAGGGAAACCTGTTTTCCCTGCACTGCCACGACTTTCAAGCCGAGGATCGACTCACACTACGGTGCCACGTGTGACAGCCCTGTGGGGAAGCCTCGAGGGAAAGCCACAGATCCCTTAATCCACGTGAAGGGAAGCGTGACACTGCTGCTACAGCTCGGGAGGAAAGCGCACGTTCATGCCCCCACTCGAGACAAGGACTGACTCCCCTGGGAAGACTCCAGAAGAACCCCTAGATCCAAGTCATCACTGGAGAGGATTCCTCAGCTTCCGGCACCGACTACACACAAGGATCTTAGGCCCCGGCATCGACGGGAGAGGAATCCCGAGAGGCCCGGCGCACAACTCGCCTGCGGACTGGCCTTTTCTGAGGCCGCCAGAGCGGGTCCCTGAGGTCCCCGACGTAAGTCGAGAGCACCTGCCGCAACTCGAGAAAATCCAGGAGGTTCTCCCCTCCAGGCGAGATGAGGCCCATTTCCGATGAGGCGTCTCGAGGCTAATCACACCTAACATTTGGCAACTTCCAAAGGGTCCTTCACACCCTTGCTGCAACTCAAGAAGTTCCCCGACATACCCGTCTCCACTCGAGAGGAAGCACGAGAGTCCCGCCCACATTCAGAGGAGCCCCGTTTCCGCCTCCTAGCTCGAGTAGAGGGATCCTTTCCCTGCGTGGTCGGGAAAGAATTCCCGGCCTTCCCGTCGCATCTCAAGAGGAGGCGCTCTCCACAGGAAAGGCGAGAGGAACTCCAGGGTCGTGCCACCATTCCCAGAGTCCCTCAGGTGTCCCAGTCCATTCCAGGGAAACCTGTTTTTCCCTGCACTGCCTCCACTTTCAAGCCGAGGATCGACTCAAACCACGGTGGCACGTGGGACAGTCCTGTGGGAAAGCCTCATGGGAAAGCCTTAAGCGAAAGCCACAGATCCCTTGATCCATGCGAAGGGAAGCGTGACACTGCTGCTACCGCTCGGGAGGAAAGCACACGTGCATGCCCTCCTCGAGACGAGGACTGACTCCCCTGGGGAGACTCCAGAAGTACCCCAAGATCCATGTCAGCACTGGAGAGGAATCCTCAGGTTCCGGCACCAACTCCACACAAGATCTTAGGCCCCGGCATCGACGGGAGAGGAATCCCAAGAGGCCCCCGAGAAACTCGCATGGGGACTGGGCTTTCCTGAGGCCACCAGAGCGGGTCCCTGAGGTCCCCATCGTAAGTTGAGAGCACCTGCCGCAACTCGAGAAAATCCAGGAGGTTCTCCCCTCCAGGCGAGATGAGGCCCATTTCCGCTGAGGCGTCTCGAGGCAAATCACACCTAACCTCTGGAACTTCCAAAGGGTCCTTCACACCCTTGCTGCAACTCAAGAAGTTCCCCGACATACCCGTCTCCACTCGAGAGGAAGCACGAGAGTCCGGCCCACATCCAGAGGAGCCCCGTTTCCGCCTCCTAGCTCGAGAGGAGGGATCCTTTCCCTTGCGTGGTCGGGAGAGAATTCCCGGCGTTCCCGTCGCATCTCAAGAGGAGGCGCTCTCCACAGGAAAGGCGAGAGGAACTCCAGGGTCGTGCCACCATTCCCAGAGTCCCTCAGATGTCTCAGTCCATTCCAGGGAAACCTGTTTTTCCCTGCACTGCCTCGACTTTCAAGCCGAGGATCGACTCAAACCACGGTGGCACGTGGGACAGCCCTGTGGGAAAGCCTTGTGGGAAAGCCTCGTGGGAAAGCCTCGAGGGAAAGCCACAGATCCCTTGATCCACGCGAAGGGAAGCTCGACACTGCTGCTACAGCTTGGAAGGAAAGCGCACGTGCATGCCCCCACTCGAGACGAGGACGGACTCCCCTGGGGAGACTCCAGAAGTACCCCAAGATCCATGTCAGCACTGGAGAGGAATCCTCAGGTTCTGGCACCGACTCAACACAAGGTCTTAGGCCCCGGCATCGACGGGAGAGGAATCCCGAGAGGCCCTCGAGCAACTCGCATGGGGACTGGCCTTTCCTGAGGCCACCAGAGCGGGACCCTGAGGTCCCCGTCGTAAGTCGAGAGCACCTGCCGCAACTCGAGAAAATCCAGGAGGTTCTCCCCTCCAGGCGAGATGAGGCCCATTTCCGCTGAGGCGTGTCGAGGCAAATGACACCTAACCTCTGGAACTTCCAAAGGGTCCTCACACCCCTTGCTGCAACTCAAGAAGTTCCCGGACATACCCGTCTTCCACTCGAGAGGAAGCACGAGAGTCCTGCCAACATCCAGAGGAGCGCCGTTTCCGCCTCCTAGATCGAGAGGAGGGATCCTTTCCCTGCGTGGTCGGGAGAGAATTCCCTGGCGTTCCCGTCGCATCTCAAGAGGAGGCACTCTCCACAGGAAAGGCGAGAGGAACTCCAGGGTTGTGCCACCATTCCCAGAGTCCCCCAGATGTCTCAGTCCATTCCAGGGAAACTTGTTTTCCCTGCAATGCCTCGACTTTCAAGCCGAGGATCGACTCACACCACGGTGGCCCGTGGGACAGCCCTGTGGGAAAGCCTGATGGGAAAGCCAAGAGGGAAAGCCACAGATCCCTTGATTCATGCGAAGGGAAGAGTGACACTGCTGCTACTCCTCGGGAGGATAGCGCACGTTCATGCCCCAACTCGTAGACAAGGACTGACTCCCCTGGGGAGACTCCAGAAGTACCCCAAGATCCATGTCAGCACTGGAGAGGAATCCTCAGGTTCCGCCACCGACTCCACACAAGGTCTTAGGCCCCGGCATCGACAGGAGAGGAATCCCGAGAAGCCCCCTAGCAACTCGCAAGGGGACTGGCCTTTGCTGAGGCCACCAGAGCGGGTCCCTGTGGTCCCCGTCGTTTGTCGAGATCACCTGCCGCAACTCGAGAAAATCCAGGAGGTTCTCCCCTCCAGGCGAGATGAGGCCCATTTCCGCTGAGGCGTCTGGAGGCGAATCACACCTAACCTCTGGAAATTCCAAAGGGTCCTTCACACCCTTGCTGCAACTCAACAAGTTCCCCGACATGACCCATCTCCACTCCAGAGGAAGCACGAGAGTCCGGCCCACATCCAGATGAGCCCCGTTTCCGCCTCCTAGCTCGAGAGGAGGTATCCTTTACCTTCGTGTTCGGGAGAGAATTCCCGGCGTTCCCGTCGCATCTCAAGAGGAGGCGCTCTCCAGGGAAAGGCGAGAGGAACTCCAGGGTCATGCCACCATTCCCAGAGCCCCCAGAAGTCTCAGTCCATTCCAGGGAAACCTGTTTTCCCTGCACTGCCTCGACTTTCAAACCGAGGATCGAGACACACCACGGTGGCACGCGGGACAGCCCTATGGGAAAGCCTCGTGGGAAAGCCTCATGGGAAAGCCTCGAGGGAAAGCCCACAGATCCCTTGATCCACGCGAAGGGAAGCGTGACACTGCTGCTACAGCTCGGGAGGAAAGCGAACGTGCATGCCCCCACTCGAGACGAGGACGGACTACCCTGCGGAGAACTCCAGAAGTACCCCAAGAATCCATGTCAGCACTGGAGAGGAATCCTCAGGTTCCGGCACCGACTCCACGCAATGGTCTTAAGCACCGGCATCGACGGGAGAGGAATCCCGAGAGGCCCCCGAGCAACTCGCATGGGGACTGTCCTTTCCTGAAGGCCACCAGAGCGGGTCCCTGAGGTCCCCGTCGTAAGTCGAGAGCACCTGCCGCAACTCGAGAAAATCCAGGAGGTTCTCCCCTCCAGGCCGAGATGAGGCCCATTTCCGCTGAGGCGTCTAGAGGCTAATCACACGTAACCTCTGGAACTTCCAAAGGGTCCTTCACACCCTTGCTGCAACTCAAGAAGTTCCCCGACTTACCCGTCTCCACTCGAGAGGAAGCACGAGAGTCCCGCCCACATCCAGAGGAGCCCCGGTTCCGCCTCCTAGCTAGAGAGGAGGGATCCTTTCCCTGCGTGGTCGGGAAAGAATTCCCGGCGTTCCCTTTCGCATCTCAAGAGCAGGCGATCTCCAGAGGAAAGGCGAGAGGAACTCCAGGGTCGTGCCACCATTCCCAGAGTCCCCCAAATGTCTCAGTCCATTCCAGGGAAAACTGTTTTCCCTGCACTGCCTCGACTTTCAAGCCAAGGATCGACTCACACCACGGTGGAACGTGGGACAGCCCTGTGGGCAAAGCCTCGTGGGAAAGCCTCGAGGGAAAGCCACAGATCCCTTGATCCACGCGAAGGGAAGCGTGACACTGCTGCTACAGCTCGGGAGGAAAGTACACTGTGCATGCCCCCACTCGAGACGAGGACTGACTTCCCTGGGGAGACTCAAGAACTACCCCAAGATCCTTGTCAGCACTGGAGAGGAATGCCTCAGGCTTCCGGAACCGACTCCACACAAGATCTTAGGCCCCGGCATCGACGGGAGAGGAATCCCGAGAGGCCCCCGAGCAACTCGCATGGGGACTGGCCTTTCCTGAGGCCACCAGAGCGGGTCCCTGAGGTCCCCGGCGTAAGTCGAGAGCACCTGCCGCAACTCGAGAAAATCCAGGAGGTTCTCCCCTCCAGGCGAGATGAGGCCCATTTCCGCTGAGGCGTCTCGAGGCAAATCACACCTAACCTCTGGAACTTCCAAAGGGTCCTTCACACCCTTGCTGCAACTCAAGAAGTTCCCCGACATACCCGTCTCCACTCGAGAGGAAGCACGAGAGTCCGGCCCACATCCAGAGGAGCCCCGTTTCCGCCTCCTAGCTCGAGAGGAGGGATCCTTTCCCTTCGTGGTCGGGAGAGAATTCCCGGCGTTCCCGGTCGCATCTCAAGAGGAGGCGCTCTCCACAGGAAAGGCGAGAGGAACTCCAGGGTTGTGCCACCATTCCCAGAGTCCCCCCAGATGTCTCAGTCCATTCCAGGGAAACCTGTTTTCCCTGCACTGCCTCGACTTTCAAGCCGAGGATCGGACTCACACCACGGTGGCACGTGGGACAGCCCTATGGGAAAGCCTTGATGGGAAAGCCTCGTGGGAAAGCCTCGAGGGAAAGCCACAGATCCCTTCGATCCACGCGAAAGGGAAGCGTGACACTGCTGCTACAGCTCGGGAGGAAAGCGCACGTGCATGCCCCCACTCGAGACGAGGACTGGACTCCCACTGGGGAGACTCCAGAAGTACCCCAAGATCCATGTCAACACTTGGAGAGGAATCCTCAGGTTCCGGCACCGACTCCACACAAGGTTTTAGACGCCGGCATCGACGGGAGTGGAATCCCGAGAGGCCCCCGAGCAACTCGCATGGGGACTGGCCTTTCCTGAGGCCACCAGAGCGGGTCCCTGAGGTCCCCGTCGTAAGTCGAGAGCATCCTGCCGCAACTCGAGAAAATCCAGGAGGTTCTCCCCTGCAGGCGAGATGAGGCCCATTTCCGCTGAGGCGTCTCGAGGCTAATCACATCTAACCTCTGGAACTTCCAAAGGGTCCTTCACACCCTTGCTGCAACTCAAGAAGTTCCCCGACATACCCGTCTCCACTCGAGAGGAAGCACGAGAGTCCCGCCCACATCCAGAGGAGCCCCGTTTCCGCCTCCTAGCTCGAGAGGAGGGATCCTTTCCCTGCGTGGTCGGGAAAGAATTCCCGGCGTTTCCCGTTCGCATCTCAAGAGGAGGCGCTCTCCACAGGAAAGGCGAGAGGAACTCCAGGGTCGTGCCACCATTCCCAGAGTCCCCCAGATGTCTCAGTCCATTCCAGGGAAACCTGTTTTCCCTGCACTGCCTCGACTTTCAAGCCGAGGATCGACTCACACCACGGTGGCACGTGGGACAGCCCTGTGGGAAAGCCTCGTGGGAAGCCTCGGAAGCTGGGAAAGCCACAGATCCCTTGATCCACGCAAAGGGAAGCGTGACACTGCTGCTACAGCTCGGAGGAAATCGCACGTGCATGCCCCAATCGAGACGAGGACTGACTCCCCTGGGGAGACTCCAGAAGTACCCCAAGATCCATGTCAGCACTGGAGAGGAATCCTCAGGTTCCGGCACCGACTCCACACAAGGTCTTAGGCCCGGCATCGACGGGAGAGGAATCCGAGAGGCCCCGAGCAACTCGCATGGGGACTGGCCTTTCCTGAGGCCACCAGAGCGGGTCCCATGAGGTCCCCGTCGTAAGTCGAGAGCACCTGCCGCAACTCGAGAAAATCCAGGAGGTTCTCCCCTCCAGGCCGAGATGAGGCCCATTTCCGCTGAGGCGTCTCAGAGGCTAATCACACCTAACCTCTGGAACTTCCAAAGGGTCCTTCACACCCTTGCTGCAACTCAAGAAGTTCCCCGACATACCCGTCTCCACTCGAGAGGAAGCACGAGAGTCCCGCCCACATCCAGAGGAGCCCCGGTTTCCGCTTCCTAGCTCGAGAGGAGGGATCCTTTCCCTGCGTGGTCGGGAAAGAATTCCCGGCGTTCCTTTCGCATCTCAAGAGGAGGCGCATCTCCAGCAGGAAAAGCGAGAGGAACTCCAGGGTCGTGCCACCATTCCCAGAGTCCCCCAGATGTCTCAGTCCATTCCAGGGAAAACCTGTTTTCCCTGCACTGCCTCGACTTTCAAGCCGAGGATCGGACTCACACCACGGTGGCCGTGGACACCTGTGGGAAAGCCTGTGGGAAACCTCGTGGGAAAGCCTCGAGGGAAAGCCACAGATCCCTTGATCCACGCGAAGGGAAGCGTGACACTGCTGCTACAGCTCGGGAGGAAAGCGCAACGTGCATGCCCCCACTCGAGACGAGGACTGACTCCCCTGGGGAGACTCCAGAAGTACCCCAAGATCCATGTCAGCACTGGAGAGGAATCCTCAGGTTCCTGCACCGACTCCACACAAGGTCTTAGGCCCCGGCATCGACGGAGAGGAATCCCGAGAGGCCCCGAGCAACTCGCATGGGGACTGGCCTTTCCTGAGGCCACCAGAGCGGGTCCCTGAGGTCCGCGTCGTAAGTCGAGAGCACCTGCCGCAACTCGAGAAAATCCAGGAGGTTCTCCCCTCCAGGCGAGATGAGGCCCATTTCCCGCTGAGGCGTCTCGAGGATAATCACACCTAACCTCTGGAACTTCCAAAGGGTCCTTCACACCCTTGCTGCAACTCAAGAAGTTCCCCGACATACCCGTCTCCACTCGAGAGGAAGCACGAGAGTCCCGCCCACATCCAGAGGAGCCCGTTTCCGCCTCCTTAGCTCGAGAGGAGGATCCTTTCCCTGCGTGGTCGGGAAAGAATTCCCGGCGTTCCCGTCGCATCTCAAGAGGAGGCGCTCTCCACAGGAAAGGCGAGAGGAACTCCAGGGTCGTGCCACCATTCCCAGAGTCCCCCAGATGTCTCAGTCCATTCCAGGGAAACCTGTTTTCCCTGCACTGCCTCGACTTTCAAGCCGAGGATCGACTCACACCACGGTGGCACGTGGGACAGCCCTGTGGGAAAGCCTCGTGGGAAAGCCTCGTGGGAAAGCCTCGAGGGAAAGCCACAGATCCCTTGATCCTCGGCGAAGGGAAGCGTGACACTGCTGCTACAGCTCGGGAGGAAAGCGCACGTGCATGCCCCCACTCGAGACGAGGACTGACTCCCCTGGGGAGACTCCAGAAGTACCCCAAGATCCATGTCAGCACTGGAGAGAATCCTCAGGTTCCGGCACCGACTCCACACAAGGTCTTAGGCCCCGGCATCGACAGGAGAGGAATCCCGAGAGGTCCCCGTACAACTCGCATGGGGACTGGCCTTTCCTGAGGCCACCAGAGCGGGTCCCTGAGGTCCCCGTCGTAAGTCGAGAGCACCTGCCGCAACTCGAGAAAATCCAGGAGGTTCTCCCTTCCAGGCGAGATGAGGACCATTTCCGCTGAGGCGTCTCGAAGGCTAATCACACCTAACCTCTGGAACTTCCAAAGGGTCCTTCACACCCTTGCTGCAACTCAAGAAGTTCCCCGACATACCCGTCTCCACTCGAGAGGAAGCACGAGAGTCCCGCCCACATCCAGAGGAGCCCCGATTCCGCCTCCTAGCTCGAGAGGAGGGATCCTTTCCCTGTTTGTTCGGGAAAGAATCCCGGCGTTCCCGTCGCAACTCAAGAGGAGGCGCTCACACAGGAAAGGCGAGAGGAACTCCAGGGTCGTGCCACCATTCCCAGAGTCCCCCAGATGTCTCAGTCCATTCCAGGGAAACCTGTTTTCCCTGCACTGCCTCGCACTTTCAAGCCGAGGATCGGACTCACACCACGGTGGCACGTGGGACAGCCTTGTGGGAAAGCCACGTGGGAAAGCCTTCGAGGGAAAGCCACAGATCCCTTGATCCTCGCGAAGGGAAGCGTGACACTGCTGCTACAGCTCGGGAGGAAAGCGCACGTGCATGCCCCCACTCGAGACGAGGACTGACTCCCCTGGTGAGACTCCAGAAGTACCCCAAGATCCATGTCAGCACTGAGAGAGAATCCTCAGGTTCCGGAACCGACTCCACACAAGGCCTTAGGCCCCGGCATCGACGGGAGAGGAATCCCTGAGAGGCCCCCGAGCAACTCGCATGGGGAACTGGCCTTTCCTGAGGCCACCTAGAGCGGGTCCCTGAGGTCCACGTCTTAAGTCGAGAGCACCTGCTGCAACTCGAGAAAATCCAGGAGGTTCTCCCCTTCAAGCGAGATGAGGCCCATTTTCGCTGAGGCGTCTCGAGGCTAATCACACCTAACCTCTGGAACTTCCAAAGGGTCCTTCACAACCCTTGCTGCAACTCAAGAAGTTCCCCCGACATACCCATCTCCACTCGAGAGGAAGCACGAGAGTCCCGGCCACATCCAGAGGAGCCCCGTTTCTGCCTCCTAGCTCGAGAGGAGGGATCCTTTCCCTGCGTGGTCGGGAAAGAATTCCCGGCGTTCCCGTCGCATCTGAAGAGGAGGGGCTCTCCACAGGAAAGGCGAGAGGAACTGCCAAGCTCGTGCCACCATCCCCAGAGACCAATCAGATGTCTCAGTCCCTTCCAGGGAAACCTATTTTCCCTGCACTGCCTCGACTTTCAAGCCGAGGATCGACTCACATGAAGGTGGCACCTGGGACAGCCCTGTGGGAAAGCCTCGTGGGAAAGCCTCGTGGGAAAGCCTCGAGGGAAAGCCACAGATCCGTTGATCCTCGCGAAGAGGAATGGTGACACTGCTGCTACAGCCTGGGTGGAAAGCCCACGTGCATGCCCCCACTCGAGACGAGGACTGACTCCCCTGGGGAGACTCCAGAAGTACCCCAAGATCCATGTCAGCACTGGAGAGGCATCCTCAGGTTCCGGCACTTACTCCACACAAGGTCTTAGTCCCCAGCATCGACGGAAGAGGAATACCGAGAGGCCCCTGTGAGGCCCCCGAGCAACTCGCATGGGGACTTGGCCTTTCCTGAGGCCACCAGAGCGGGCTCCCTGAGGTTCCCGACGTTAGTCGAGAGCACGTGCCGCAACTCGAGAAAATCCAGGAGGTTCTCCCCTCCAGGCGAGATGAGGCCCATTTCCGCAGAGGCGTCTCGGAGGCTAATCACATCTCATACCTCTGGAATTTCCAAAGGGTCCTTCACACCCTTGCTGCAACTCAAGAAGTTCCCCGACATACCCGTCTCCACTCGAGAAGAAGCACGAGAGTTCCACCCACATCTAGAGGAGCCCCGTTTCCGCCTCCTAGCTAGAGAGGAGGGATCCTTTCCCTGCGTGGTCGGGATAGAATTCCCGGCGTTCCCTTCGCATCTCAAGAGGAGGCACTCTCCACAGGAAAGGCGAGAGGAACTCCAGGGTAGTGCCACCATTCCCAGAGCACCCAGATGTCTCCAGTACCATTCCAGGGAAACCTAGTTTTCCCTGCACTGCCTCGACTTTCAAGCCGAGGATTCGACTCACACCACGGTTGCACGTGGGACAGCCCTGTGGGAAAGCCCTCGTGGGAAAGCCTCGTGGGAAAAGCCTCTGAGGAAAGCCACCATGATCCCTTGATCTTACGCGAAGGGAAGCGTGACACTGCTGCTAACAGCTCGGAGGAAAGCGCACGTGCATGCCCCCACTCGAGACGAGGACTGACTTCCCTGGGGAGACTTAAGAACTACTCCAAGATCCTTGTCAGCACTGGAGAAGAATGCTCAGGCTTCTGGAACCGACTCCACACAAGATTTTAGGCCCCGGCATCGTCGGGAGAGGAATCCCGAGAGGCCCCCGAGCAACTCGCAGGGGACTGGCCTTTCCTGAGGCCACCAGAGCGGGTCCCTGAGGTCCCCGGCGTAAGTCGAGAGCACCTGCCGCAACTCGAGAAAATCCAGGAGGTTCTCCCCTCCAGGCGAGATGAGGCCCATTTCCGCTGGAGGCGTCTCGAGGCAAATCACACCTAACCTCTGGAACTTCCAAAGGGTCCTTCACACCCTTGCTGCAACTCAAGAAGTTCCCCGACATACCCGTCTCCACTCGAGAGGAAGCACGAGAGTCCCGCCCACATCCAGAGGAGCCCCGGTTTCCGCCTCCTAGCTCGAGAGGGAGGGATCCTTTCCCTGCGTGGTCGGGAAAGAATTCCCGGTGTTCCTGTCGCATCTCAAGAGCAGGCGCTCTCCACAGGAAAAGCGAGAGGAACTCCAGGGTCGTGCCACCATTCCCAGAGTCCCCCAGATGTCTCAGTCCATTCCAGGGAAAACTGTTTTCCCTGCACTGCCTCGACTTTCAAGCCGAGGATCGACTCACACCACGGTGGCAACGTGGGACAGCCCTGTGGGCAAAGCCTCGTGGGAAAGCCTCAAGGGCAAAGCCACAGATCCCTTGATCCACGCGAAGGGAAGCGTGACACTGCTGCTACAGCTCGGGAGGAAAGCGCACATCCATGCCCCCACTCGAGACGAGGACTGACTCCCACTGGGGAGACTCCAGAAGTACCCCAAGATCCATGTCAAGCATTGGAGAGGAATCCTCAGGTTCGGCACCGACTCCACACAAGGTTTAGACGCCCGGCATCGACGGGAGTGGAATCCCGAGAGGCCCCCGAGCAACTCGCATGGGGACTGGCCTTTCCTGAGGCCACCAGAGCGGGTCCCTGAGGTCCCCGTCGTAAGTCGAGAGCATCTGCCGCAACTCGAGAAAATCCAGGAGGTTCTCCCCTGCATGGCGAGTATGAGGCCCATTTCCGCTGAGGCGTCTCGAGGCTAATCACATCTAACATCTGTAACTTCCAAAGGGTCCTTCACACCCTTGCTGCAACTCAAGAAGTTCCCCGACATACCCGTCTCCACTCGAGAGGAATGCACGAGAGTCCCGCCCTACATCCAGAGGAGCCCCGTTTCCGCCTCCTAGCTAGAGAGGAGGGATCCTTTCCCTCGTGTCGGGCAAAGAATTCCCGGCGTTTCCGTTCGCATCTCAAGAGGAGGCGCTCTCCACAGGAAAGGCGAGAGGAACTCCAGGGTCGTGCCACCATTCCCAGAGTCCCCCAGATGTCTCAGTCCATTCCAGGGAAACCTGTTTTCCCTGCACTGCCTCGACTTTCAAGCCGAGGATCGACTCACACCACGGTGGCACGCGGGACAGCCCTGTGGGAAAGCCTCCTGGGAAGCTCGGGGAAGCCTCGAGGGAAAGCCACAGATCTGTGGATCCACGCGAAAGGGAAGCGTGACACTGCTGCTACAGCTCGAGAGGAAAGTCGCACGTGGCATGCCCCCATTCGAGAGGAGGACTGACTCCCCTGGGGAGACTCCAGAAGTACCCCAAATCCATGTCAGCACTGGAGAGGAATCCTCAGGTTCTGGCACCGACTCCACACAAGGTCTTAGGTCCCGGCATCGACGGGAGAGGAATACCGAGAGGCACCCGTTCAACTCGCATGGTGACTGGCCTTTCCTGAGGCCACCAGAGCGGGTCCCATAGGTCCCCGTTGTAAGTCGAGACCACCTGCCGCAACTCGAGAAAATCCAGGAGGTTCTCCCCTCCAGGCAGATGAGGCCCATTTCCGCTGAGGCGTCTAGAGGCTAATCACACCTAACCTCTGGAACTTCCAAAGGGTCCTTCACACCCTTGCTGCAACTCAAGAAGTTCCCCGACTTACCCGTCTCCACTCGAGAGGAAGCACGAGAGTCCCGCCCACATCCAGAGGAGCCCCGGTTCCGCTTCCTAGCTCGAGAGGAGGGATCCTTTCCCTGCGTGGTCGGGAAAGAATTCCGGTGTTCCTTTCGCATCTCAAGAGCAGGCGATCTCCAGAGGAAAAGCGAGAGGAACTCCAGGGTCGTGCCACCATTCCCAGAGTCCCCAAATGTCTCAGTCCATTCCAGGGAAAACTGTTTTCCTGCACTGCCTCGACTTTCAAGCCAAGATGGACTCACACCACGGTGGCTCGTGGGACATCCCTGTGGGAAAGCCTTGTGGGAAACCTCGTGGGAAAGCCTCGAGGGAAAGCCACAGATCCTTTATCCAAGGGAAGGGAAGCGTGACACTGCTGCTACAGCTCGGGAGGAAAGCGCAAGTGCAAGCCCCCAATCGAGACGAGGACTGACTCCCCTGGGGAGACTCCAGCAATACTCCAAGATCCATGTCAGCCCTGGAGAGGAATCCTCAGGTTCCTTCACCGACTCCACACAAGGTCTTAGGCCCTGGCATCGACCAAGAGAGGAATCCCGAGATGCCCCCCGACCAACTCGCATGGGGACTGGCCTTTCCTGAGGCCACCAGAGCGGGTCCCTGAGGTCCGCGTCATAAGTCGAGAGCACCTGCCGCAACTCGAGAAAATCCAGGAGGTTCTCCCCTCCAGGCGACATGAGGACCATTTCCCGCTGAATCGTCTCAAGGATAATCACACCTAACCTCTGGAACTTCCAAAGGGTCCTTCACACCCTTGCTGCAACTCAAGAAGTTCCCGGACATACCCGTCTCCACTCGAGAGGAGTCACGAGAGTCCCGCCACATCCAGAGGAGCCGCGTTTCCGCCTCCTTGCTCGAGAGGAGAGATCCTTTCCCTGCGTGGTCGGGAAAGAATGCCCGGCGTTCCCGTCGCATCTCAAGAGGAGGCGCTCTCCACAGGAAAGGCGAGAGGAACTCCAGGGTCATGCCACCATTCCCAGAGTCCCCCAGATGTCTCAGTCCATTCCAGGGAAACCTGTTTTCCCTGCACTGCCTCGACTTTCAAGCCGAGGATCGACTCACACCACGGTGGACGTGGGACAACCCTGTGGGAAAGCCTCGTGGGAAAGCCTCGTGGGAAAGCCTCGAGGGAAAGCCACAGGATCCCTTGATCCTCGCGAAGGGAAGCGTGAACTGCTGCTACAGCTCGGGAGGAAAGCGCACGTGCATGCCCCCACTCGAGACGAGGACTGACTCCCCTGGGGAGACTCCAGAAGTACCCCAAGATCCATGTCAGCACTGGAGAGAAATCCTCAGGTTCCGGAACCGACTCCACACAAGGCCTTGCCCCGGCACCGACGGGAGAGGAATCCCGAGAGGTCCCGTACAACTTGCATGGGGACTGGCCTTTCCTGAGGCCACCAGAGCGGGTCCCTGAGGGCCCCGTCGTGGGTCGAGAGCACCTGCCGCAACTTGAGAAAATCCAGGAGGTTCTCCCTTCCAGGCGAGATGAGGACCATTTCCACTGAGGTGTCTCAAGGCTAATCCACACCTAACCTCTGGACCTTACAAAGGGTCCTTCACACCCAGGCTGCAACTCAAGAAGATCCCAAACATACCCGTCTCCACTCGAGAGGAAGCATGAGAGTCCCGCCACATCCAGAGGAGCCCCGTTTCCGCCTCCTAGCTCGAGACGGGGATCCTTTCCTGTTGGTCGGGAAAGAATTCCCGGTTTCCCGTCGCATCTCAAGAGCAGGCGCTCTCCACAGGAAAGGCAGAGGAACTCCAGGGTCGTGCCACCATTCCCAGAGTCCCCAGATGTCTCAGTCCATTCCAGGGAAACCTGTTTTCCCTGCACTGCCTCGACTTCATGCAGATATCGACCACACACGGTGGCACTGGGACAGCCTGTGGAAAGCCTGTGGAAACTGTGGGAATGCCCAAGGGAAAGCCACAGATCCCTTGATCGTCGGCCGGGAAGCTGACACTGTCTACAGCTCGGAGGAAAGCGCACGTGAATGCCCCACTCGAGATGAGGACTGAATCCTGGAGACTCCAGAAGTACCCCAGGATCCATGTCAGGCCTGGAGAGAAATCCTCACGTTCCGGCCCCAACTCCAGACAAGGTCTTAGGTTCCGGCATCTACGGTAGAGGAATCCAGGAGGCCCCTAGCAACTCGCATGGGGACTGCCTTTCCTGAGGCCACCAGAGCGGGTCCTGAGGTCCCCGTCGTAAGTCGAGAGCACCTGCCGCAAGTCGAGAAAATCCTGGAGGTTCTCCCCTCCAGGCGAACAGAGGCGAATTATTGCTGAAGCATCTCGAGGCCAATCACACCTACCCCTGAACCTCCAAAGGTTCCTTCACACCTTGCTGCAACTCAAGAAGTCCCCGATATACCCGTATGCACTCGAGAGGAAGCAGAAGGGTCCCGCCTGCCGGGGTCCAGCCCCGGTGGATCCAGGGAATTCGAAGGGTGGACGGCGTTGGCGTGGAAAGACTTGTTTATTTATTAATGTAAGATTAGATTAGGAAACTATAGTGTAGTAAGAAGATTAAGTGGAGGAAGAGGGCTGAATAGCTTGGTTTACGCGGAAGGCCAATAAAATTCCAGACAAGGAATTTGCACCATCTACGCTGGGCCACCGGCGCCCGCTTGAATATCTAAGGGTGCCTCGCCTTAAGCTCCCTTTCGCGCGGGTCTTAACAGCCGGGGCAAGTAAGTAGACCTGGCGAGCCTCCGCGCCCCAGATGGAGATTCAGCCTGAAGTTAAAGTAAAGAGCAGAGAGAGGGAAGGGGAGAGAAGAGGAGAGAGAGAGACATGGGGGGAGCCAGAGTCCCAAGAAACCAGGCCGAGAGACTAGTTCGAGAAACTGGTCCGAGAAACTGGTCCCCGGCCCCTGGCCCCCGTCCTTTATTGTTCAGAAGGCCTTTTATACTTTTGGTAAAACACGGAGATCAATGGGTAACACAGAATTATGTAGCGTTCGCAGCCCAGACTCTTTCTATACATCATTTTGTATACAAAAGGTCTCAGGTGATTTACATTATCTTCTGGCCAAGAAGCTTGTTAACACTTTTTATCTCTCTTCCTTAATGAATGTTGATTTTGTTTCCCCTGAAGTGTTTTTCTTTAATTTGCATCTCCTTAAAGCATTAAAGTTACATCTCTATAGAACAAAGGTGCAGTGGGATATAACAAAGAAGGTACTTAACTCGAAGATCTAATGTTGCTAATACCAGGTCTACTACTTGTTTTTCTATATACCAACTATATCTAAAAATAAAGGATATGAAAATTTGGCAGCAAGCATTGACCCAAAAAATGAAACCTTTAATCAGTCCTATTCTAAAGATTTTGACTCCTCGGAAGCTCCTACATTCCTAGGATGTTTTAAGCTTCCTGTGCCTCCTGCGGTCAGGAGGCCTCAAACAATCACATGCGCAGCTGTACGAGTCCTGCAGGCAGGCTAGAAAGCCATCAGAGGGTTTTTGGATTGAAACACTCTTTCAAATGCAGAAGACTAAAGCCCTGAATTGACTTTTTCCAGAAAATGTCAGAAGAGTGGAAAAGCAGAGCACAAAAGCCGGCAGATTTTTGTTGGGGTACATGCTTAGGAATTTCCAGAGGGGTCCCTGAAGTCTGAGCACGCCTTGCGTATGTCAGCTTCCTTCCTCATGACCTTGTCATGGGCGGGATTCCTCACACTGGCTCCCGGCATCTCACCCTTTTTAATTTTAAATAATTAATTATTTATGTTTAAAATCAGGTGCAGTTCGGTCTCGAGATTCCGAATGCTCTGCCGAAGAATCTAGACAATACAGGGAAGTATGATTATGAGGAGCAAGATTATAAACAGTAGACAGAACAGTCTTCAGAAATGAAGTTAGAGAAAGTGTGGGAAAAGTCATTGGCTTCTCCTGCGGTGGTAAAATCTAATCGGGAGTGTTCCAAGGTCTGAATCTGGTAATGCAGTTTCCCTAAGTCTAAACTAATATCTGAGCTGTTCCAAAACACAGAAAACTTGATTTTTTAACATATTGGGCATTTACACTTGTTGAGTCAATGATTGCTGCCATACAGTTGTTGTAACACAGGAAGAACATAATTATCATATCAATAAGTTGTTACAGTTACAGGACATCTTTAAAACCACAAAAGAGCAGACATTACTTTGAGGAGTTAAACAAGATGAAAACATCCATGGTTCACAAGTCGCTACATTAGGTACGTTAAGTTTTCTGGAATCATTGGTGAAAAGAAGAACATAAGGAGAGGATAGACAAGCCAAAATAGAGTAAATAGAGTCATTTTTCGGTTGGAGTTTGCGCTGCAGCAGCTGTTAGTCCCGCCGGGATCTTGATGTTTTTTTTTTTTTTTGCCTCTTCTGCCATCGCGTGCGGCGGCCAAGCTACACGAAAATATGAGCAAATAGTATACAGTTCCCATACATCTCTTTTTCTCATCAAGTCTCTATCCCATAGTTTCTCAGATGGACGCTGGCGGAGCACTGGGTCCCGTCAGTCAGTAAGGCTGGCCCCGCCCGCAGCTTTTGGTGCGCGGCTGTTTCCCGCGGCGGTGGAGGCAGAGAAGTTCCCTTTTTCTTTTGTGGCGAATCAGTCTGTCCGGGATCCAAATTGACGAATCTGCACCCTGTGGAAAAAATATAAACACTTCCTCGACCCGCAGTAAATTCTGGGTCGGTATCTTTTTGTTATCTGGAGGAGATCTTTTTGCTTTACCAATGGCTTTTTATTTTACTGTTCCAAATGAATCAGCATTCAACTTATTACAAAGAGAACATGTTGTAAAATCTGATGGGGGAAAACTATACTTAATTTCTCCTTTTTTAATTTTTGAATTAACAAAGCATGTGAGGGTAAATGATGCAAGATCTGATCACAAGAATTTCCTATAGCAATCTGCCAATCATCAAACATTTGAAAAGCATCAAGTTGTTCTCTGTTATATGGAATTACAATTTTTGATGGCTCTTTACTAAACAATGTAATAAATCAGTATACTTGAATTAATCTTTTTAATTAATATGTCAGTAATTTTTCCTTAGGCAGAGGCCATTGTTCCACCAAGTTGGGATAAGATAAAACTATTTTTTTGGGGGTCATTGGTAGATGGAACCAATGGGCCTTCTTGTCACAAGCATCCTGTAGGTATACATTTTGTGGCAAGAATAATTTAATCTCCTCTTTTGGCAATATTAATCTTAATTACTGATCATTTAAAGCCTCATTCACTTTAACAAAAGCCAACTCTGTCTCACTAGTCAACCTTTTTTTTTAGAACTGGGATTAGGATTGTTTTTTTTTTTTTAGCAATCAAACAAAAGGCTTTAAATCTACAGAAGTCAGTTTTAAATGTGGGCATATCCAATTAATATCACCTAATAATTTTTGGAAATCATTTAAAGTTAGTAAACAATCTCTCAGCAGCTTTAAAAGGGACATTATCAGTTTTAAAA